>NC_092047.1:63958544-64123614 GCF_003086295.3 Arachis hypogaea
CTCTTAAATATCTACTTACAAAGCAGGATTCAAAACCCAGGCTCATGAGATGGGTGTTGCTTCTGCAAGAGTCTGATATAAAAATAAGAGACAGATAAAGGGATAGAGAACCAAGTGGCTGATCATCTGTCCCGGATAGAACCAGTAGAAGGGGCGTCCTCCCCCTCTATTGAGATCTCTGAAACCTTTCCGGATGAGCAATTATTTGCCATTCAGGAAATACCATGGTTTGCAGACATTGCAAACTATAAAGCTGTAAGATTCATACCCAAAGAGTATAGCAGGCAGCAAATAAAGAAATTGATTTCTGATGCAAAGTACTACTTATGGGATGAACCATATCTCTTTAAGAGATGTGCAGACGGAATAATCCGTAGATGTGTACCCAAGGAAGAGGCACAGAAGATCTTATGGCATTGCCATGGATCCGGATCACAATATGGAGGCCATTTCGGAGGTGAGCGAACAGCCACCAAGGTTCTCCAATGTGACTTCTATTGGCCTACTCTCTATAAAGACTCCCAAGAGTTTGTACGTAACTATGACAGTTGCCAGAGAGCTGGTAATCTGCCTCATGGTTACGCCATGCCTCAACAGGGGATCTTAGAGATTGAGTTGTTTGATGTATGGGGTATTGACTTCATGGGGCC
This sequence comes from Arachis hypogaea, assembly GCF_003086295.3. Classification (NCBI taxonomy): domain Eukaryota; kingdom Viridiplantae; phylum Streptophyta; class Magnoliopsida; order Fabales; family Fabaceae; genus Arachis; species Arachis hypogaea. The sequence continues at coordinate 63,959,195 of NC_092047.1, forward strand.
TTTCCCACCATCATACTCAAACACGTATATTCTGGTGGCAGTAGACTATGTATCTAAATGGGTAGAGGCAATTGCAACACCCACTAATGATACTAAGACAGTGCTGAAGTTCCTCCAGAAACATATGAAGAGAGAACTTTTACGTAGTCTAGAATTCAGAGTAAATTCCCATTGCAAGTACAGCTTCTAAACCAACAAAAGTCCTTTCTTACAAACGTTTTGGTTGTCACAAGTAACAAACCCCTTTAAAATTGATAACCGAAGTATTTAAACCTCGGATCGTCTTCTCAAGGAACTGCAGGGAGGTATGTTCTTATTATTGGTTATGAGTTTTGTAAATTGGGGTTTTGAAAGTAAGGAACAGCTAATTTAAATGACAAATAAAATAAATAAATAACTGTAAAATAAACTCTTGGCAAGGTATGAAAATTCGGAAGTCCTATCCTAGTTATCCTTATCAATGGTGATGAGAATTATATTTTGCTCTCCACTAAATCAACCTCTAACTATGAAGGTAAGTCGAGCGGATAAATCAATTTAACACCTAAAGTCCTAGTCAATTCCTAAGGAAAGACTAGAGTTATAGGGAATTAAATCAATCAGCAAAGAAAACAATTATCAATCACGATGAGTTTGACAACTCAAGAGTTACCAATTAATCGACCCAAGCCAAAAGGAGAAATTCTAAATTATTCATATAGTTGAAGGAAAGCAATCATAATTCTGAAATACCTCAAATTATATTAAATAGAAAATCAAATCTAAACATGAATGGTTCATAAGCCAAATTGGCAACAAAAGTAATTAAAGGAAAGCATTAAAGTATCTGAAAGTAAAAGGGAAATATAAAGTAAAAGGAATATTTAACCTGATAAAGAGTTGAAATTCTAAATTGAAATAATAAGAAATCCTAATCCTAAAACCTAAGAGAGAAGAGAGAACCTCTCTCTAAAAACTACATCTAATTCATCAAAAGTGAATAATTGAAGACATTCTTATGAATGGATGCATTCCCCCACTTTATAACCTCTAATCTGTGCTTTCTGGACTTGGATCTGGGACAAAAAGGGTTTCAGAAATCGCTGGGGGCATTTTCTGCAGTTTCTGGTGTGTGGCATCTGTCACGGGTCTGCGTGGGTCACGCGGTCGCGTCATCTGGAGTTTTTCTTATCACGCGTTTGCTTCGGTCATGCGTCCGCGTCATCTGTGTTCTGCTTAAGGCACGCGTCCGCGTCAGTCACGTGTTCGCGTTGCTGCCTTTCCGCGCTGGGCATGCGACTGTGTTGTCCATGCGTTCGCGTCGCTGCCCGTTTCTTCAAAAACTCCATTTTGTGCTTTCCTTCTATTTTTGTATGTTTCCTTCCATCCTTTAAGTCATTCCTGCCTTAGAAGATCTGAAACTACTCAACACACAAATCACGGCATCGAATGGTAATAAAGGGTAATTAAAATAATTATTTTTAAAGCATAGGAAGCATATTTTTCACATATATCACATAATACGGAAGGGAAAGTAAAACCATGCAATTTACATGAATAAGTGGGTGAAGGGTTGAATAAATCACTTAAATTGAGCACAATATATATCATAAAATATGGGTTTATCAACCTCCCCACACTTAAACAATAGCATGTCCTCATGCTAAGTCCAAGATAAAGAGTAAGGTAAGGTTACAGTGGTGGAATCTCATGCAATGCAATCTATCCTAATGCAAACTACCTAAATGAATCATGCAATTCTAATTGTTATTCACTTGTATATAAAACTTACATGTAGTTAAATTAATTCACATCCTCAAGGAATCATATATACATAGCCAAACCCTAGATAATGTTAAAGCACTTTTACAATTGAGATGGGTAAAAATATTTTTCAAACTTGCAAGACAATTAACAATTTAAGCAGAGATATATGGTGATGAGCTATTGAACCCTCATTGGATTTTGTGTTTACTCTCTAGTCACTCAGTGTTTATTGGGTTAATCACTATATTCTTCTTTTTATCCTTACTTTCTATAACTTTGTTCTTCATCTAACCAATCAACAATTATAGAATACAGACATACAAAAATTATGAGGTCTTTTTCAAGGTTGTAATGGGGCCAAGGTAGGTAAGGGTATATGTATAAGGCTAAGTGAGTTAATAAGTGAATCCTTGATTAGTCTAAGATCTCACCTAACATACATACTTTGTAATTCAAAAGTTTCTTAACCTATTTGCCCAACTTTTTTCACTTTGTATTGCAAGCTCGTGCATTAACTTTAATTTTATCCCATGTGCATTGATTCTTTTTTATTTTGCAATTGGAAAATTTTTGTATCCCCTTAATTAAATACCGAAAATAATTTTTTTTTAATGCACATGGTGATTCAATTGTTTTGATTTCACATGAGCATGCTTTCCAAATTTTTATTTTGAAACATCCTTATTCTTTTTAACTTTCCTACTTGTTTCTATCATCCATGTTCTCATAAAGTTCTCCACACTTAAATTATACACAATACCTTATCTTAAGCTAACCAAGGGTTCAACTTTGGATTCATATTTTGTTTTTCTGCTTAAGGCTAGTAATGTGGTTTATAGAATAAGTGGGGATTAAAAAGCTCAAGGGGGCTAACAAGGGTGATGTAAAAGGTAGGCTAATTTAGGATAAGTAAGGAAAAAATCAAATGATGGCCTCAATCATCTCTTAGTATGTATCTATACTCTATAATTGGACATATAGATTAAAACAAAGTATAGAACACCAGAATAAAAAAGAAGGGCAAAACACACAGGAATAAAAATTATGGTTTTGAATGTAACCATACAATTAAGCTCAAAACCCACAGGCTGTGTGTTCTCTAGCTCAAAAATCATATATCAGTTATACATGTCATGCAAGTAGAAATTAAGAGTTCCCATTATTCTCAATGTAAAATTTTTTTTTGGGTGGCTTTAAAGTTTTAGTGTTCCTCCTTGATGAAATGTTGTTAACTTACTAACATGTTATGCTATATATACAAGGTGTGTGGATTGTTTTTGATTATGTTAAAGTCTCTAGTTTACTTCCTTTTTATTTTCAATTTAAACCAAACTATCATATGCTAAAAGGGTAAACTATACTAATTAATCCACATATTCTATAACTAATAAGTTTAGAATTATAACTAAACTAACTGGCTAAAATATGAACTAAAGTGCAAAATGCAGAAATAGAGTAAAAATACATGAAAAGAACAATGTATAAGTACTGAAAAATAAAAATAAAGATAAAAATACAGAAAAATAAACAAAATAAGACAGAAAGAGTCTGTAGTGTTTCACCATAAAGAAATACGCCAAGGATGGCGACCTCCCCACACTTAAAATAAAGCATCGTCCTCGATGCTCACTCAAGCTGGGTGTGAAGGAGTGTCATCACCGGAAGGGTGGGCTGCTGAAGTCTCGGTGGTGGCCTGAGGATCTGCAGACTGGATGAGGGTAGGAGGATCTGTCTGCTGCAGTAGAGGCTCTGACTGGATAGGAATCTCCGAATCTGCGGCCTGAATCTGGTGTGGCACCTCTTACTGTGGCGTAGCCTGCTCTGGTTCTGCCTGTGCAGCCTGGGTAGGTGTCTCCTCCTCGTGATCGTCCTCCTCCACCTCAGATGTATCAGAAGGGGTGTCAGGCTCGGAGGGGATGTCGCCGCCGGATCGGATCATCAACTTGACGTGCTCATAGCGTCGCTTGTGGCGACGCTCCATACGATCCAAGCGGTTGAAGAGTCGATGCACCAAATGGAAAATAGGCTCAGGAGCAGCTGGAGGTGTAGTGGGTGGGGCTAGTGCAGTAGTGGATGAAGAAGGGGTAGATGAAGGTGTGGCTGTCTCATCAAAAGCAGTAAGGAATGGAGGTCTATAACCTAAAGCCAGAAACTTCTTGCTGTGAGGAATGATCTTCTTGTAGTCTGCAGCAGTCGGCTTCACATCAGCATCCTCCCAAGGCACGTCAGCTCGACGGCCTAGCTGGGTGACCAGGTAAGGGAAAGGAAGAGTGCCTCTGACATGGACCCTGGCCATAAAGTGCCGGATGAATCGTGGGAGGTACAGGTCCTTACCCTCCATCACACACCAGAGAAGGGTGATCATAGTAGTAGGCAGCTCCGTCTCATGAGTGCTCGGCATAACAAAGTTAATCAGGATCTGGTGCCAGAGCCGAGCCTCATCATTCAGATACATCAGCTTGATTCCTTTAGGCATTGTGGTGTTCTTACCCATGACCCATGGGATAGTAGGGTCAAGGGCTATCCTCTGCTTGACAGCATCCCAGTCAAATCTCAGAAAGTGCATGTCCTCTTTAGCCCTTTGGTAACCGTCAGGCTGATCTGACTTTGGCTGAAGCTGCAGAATATTTTCAATGGCGTATTCAGTGACCAGTATCTGTTTCCCTCTGAGGTGCACTGCATCCAGGGAAGTCTTGAAATAATTGTAGTAAAACTTTCTTACCCAGGAAGCATTGACCTCTGTCAGGTTTCTCTCCAAGAAGAACCAGCCTCGCTGTTTGATCTGATCGGAGGTGTACTGCTGTAGTTCTTTTGGAATTTTCAGAGTCTGCTCCAGGTATAGGTTTATGGAGGTGGCAAACACTGGATACTTCAGCTCACAGTATCTGTTTGCAAATTTAATGGGATCATTGGCAGGGAAGAGCTGGTCAGCCTTCTCCTGCGGGGTAAAGTGCTTTTCCTGCCAGGAGTCATCATGCATAATCTCCAGGATAGACATAGAGGATTCACCACTTTTCTGTTTGCCAGTGGTAGCCTTGCCTTTTCCTTTTCTTTGAGGGTGAGTGATGAGAGGACTTTTGCGTGGTCTAGAAAATTGCGGATAAATCCTCGTTGCAAGTATAGTTTCTAAACCTTCAAGAATCCTTTCATACAAACGTTTTGGTTGTCACAAGTAACAAACCCCTTAAAATTGATAACCGAGTATTTAAACATCGGGTCGTCTTCTCAAGGAATTGCAGGGAGGTGTTCTTATTATTGGTTATGAAAAAGTGTGTTTTGGGGTTTTGGATTAAGGTAAAAAGTTAGTTGAATGACAAGTAAAATAAAATAATAATAACTATAAAATAAACTCTTGGCAAAGTACGAAAATTCGAAAGTCCTATCCTAGTTATCCTTATCAATTGTGATGAGAATTGGATTTTTCTCCCACTTTGTTAACATCTAACTATGAAGGTAAGTTAAGTGGATGAATTAATTCTGATTCCTCAAGTCCTAGTCTTTCCTTAGGAAAAGTTAGAGTTAGTGGAACTCGAATTAATTCTTGAAGAATTCCAATTTTCAATCAACAATGAGTTTGATAACTCAAGAGTCTCCAATTATTTAAACAAAGCCAAAAGGGAAAATATCTAAATTAAATTAAAAACATTTATAAATGAAGCAAAGAAAAATTAAATCTGAAAATACCTCGAATTGCATTCACAAAAGAACTTAAATCTGACATGGACATTCATAAATTAAAGTAGGAAAATAAATAAAAAGAACATTGAACCTGGGATTGAGAGTCACTCCTAAAACTAAGAGAAGTCCTAAATCCTAATCCTAAGAGAGAGGAGAGAACCTCTCTCTCTAAAAACTACATCTACTCCTAAAATTGTGAATGTGAAAAATCTTCCTATGAATGGATGCATTTCCCCACTTTATAGCCTCTAATCTGTATTTTTTGGGCCGCAAACTGGGTCGAAAACAGCCCAGAATTCGCTGGTCTCGAATTCAATCACGCTGGATTTCCGTCACTGCGATGCGGCCGCATGAAGCACGCGGTCGCGTCGCCTAGCGTCAGAGAAACTATAGAATATTATATATCAAATCGAAGCCCCAGACGTTAGCTTTCCAACGTAACTAAAACCGTGTCATTTGAACCTCTATAGCTAAAGTTATAGTCGTTTGAGTGCGAAGAGGTCAGGCTGGACAACTTAGCAATTTCTCCAACTTCTTGTGTTCCTTCCACTTTTGCATGCTTCTTTTCCATCCTCCAAGCCATTCCTGCCCTATAATCTCTGAAAGCACTTAACACACATATCAAGGCATCTAATGGTAATAAGAGAGGATTAATAATAAGCAAATATAAGATCAAAGACGCATATTTTCAATCAAAGCACATAATTAGGAAGGCAAATGTAAAACCATGCAAATAGTATGAATAAGTGGGTAAAGAGTTGATAAAAACCACTCAATTGAGCACAAGATAAACCATGAAATAGGGGTTTATCAACCTCCCCACACTTAAACATTAGCATGTCCTCATGCTAAGCTCAAGAGAAGCTATAAGAGAGTGAAGAGGAATGATAAAATGTATGAAATGCAATCCTATCTATATGAATGCAACTAAATGCAAAATGTTTCTACCAACTTGATGAAAAGTAAATAAATCTTTCAAGAAGAAATATGAATTGGATTTCACTAATTCAAATCATGAAAATGAAGTACAAATAGACTTGCAAGAAGAAAATAGCTCATGAAAGCAGGGAACAAGGGATTGAGCATCGAACCCTCACTGGTAGTATATACACTCTAATCACTCAAGTGTTTAAGGTTCGATTCTCTCAATTCTCTACTATCCTTGCTTTCTAAGGCTTGCTCTTCATCTAACAATCAACAAAAATTTAATGCACAGATACACATATCAAGAGGTCTTTTAAGGGTTGTAATGGGGTTAGGGTCAAGGTAGGATTGTATTTGGCCAAGTAGACTAAAATCTGAATCCTTAATTAACTTAAACTTTTCCCACCTAACTTAAACAATCCATGTAATCATAATACAACATCTAACCATCCATTAACCATATTTTTCACATATTCATGCATTCTAATTTCAAGTACAACTCATATGCATTGCTTTCACTACTTACTTTGGGGCATTTTGTCCCCTTTTATTAATTGCTCTTTTTCTTTTCTTTTTCTCTCTCTTTTTCTTCTTCTTCTTTTTATTTTTTTATTTTTTTCTTTTATTTTTCTCAATGCATATGATTAATTTATTGAATGCATGAACATGTCCTATTTCTTTCACATTTTCATAAAGATATATAACACCTAATTCTTAAACCAAACATTTTCAAACCCACTTTTCCCCACACTTAATTCATGAGCACTCTCACTAGTCTAAGCTAACCAAGGATTCAAATTAAGGACATTATTGTTTTTCGCTTAGAGTTAGTGATGAGCTAAAATAAAGAATAAAGGGGTAAAATAGGCTCAAAATTGGTTTGCAAGGGATAATGAAAAGGTTAATGCCATATGGGTATGTAAGCTCAGTGAAACAAAGGCCTCAATCATGTAAGTGTATGCATACATCAAATAATAGAAATATAGAATTAAGCAAGACAAATATCACAATTTTAGAGAGAAAAACACACACCAAAAATAAAATATTGGTTGGTAAAATACAACCAATTCAAATAGGCTCAAAATCTCACAGGTTTTGTGTGTTCGAGCTCTAAACCATGTTCCAGTATAATATTTCTTCAAACAAGTGTAACATTAAATTTTATTCAAATTAGTGAAATGCTCTTAAAAAGTTTCTTGAAAAAGAAAATATTACTTTAACCAAGTGGTAAAATATGCAAAAACATCAAACAAATATGCAAATGCAACAACTAACAAGGAAAATAAAACATTGGTGTTTGAGAAGGAAATACTAACCCACGGAAGTCGGTATCGACCTCCCCACACTTAAAGATTGCACCGTCCTCGGTACATGCTAAGACGTGCAAGTGGACGGGTTGCTTCAACTGATGCTTTTCTCATCAATGAATGTGCGTAGGAACTTGTTTGTCTCTCCCATTAAGAAGCTTTTCCTCTCCCTTTGTGGTGGCCATCCTGAAAGAAGAGGGAAAAGAAGAACAGTAACCCAGAAATAAAGATAAGAAACAATTAAAACATGGGTTGGTTAATGCCATATAATGAGGGTCTCAATTACATGGTAGCTACAACATGCAAGTGAAAAAACAATAGAAGCACATGGTATAAACAATGAGGGAGAGTATGGGTAAGGAGAGATAATATAAATTCATATCAATGTAAAAGTAATACAGGTATAAAAGATTGGCATTGATTTAAATAATATTACTCAATCAGAATTAAACAAGTCATTAAGCACCAAGAAAATACCAGAAAAGATGTAATAGTTGAATAAGAACATTTGAACACCAATGGTAAAATAATAAATTTAGAAAAATAAAAATATCCAATGAATGAAAGTATGCAAATAAAATAAAATAGAAGATAAGAAGAATGAGAAGGGAAAGAAATAAAGTAAGAAAAGATAAGAAAAATAAGGATTAGAGAAGAAAGGATAAGAAAATTGGCTGATCAGGACGCTTGTGACGCGGTCGCGTGAGTGACGCGGTCGCGTGGTGCGTGATAAGATTAGGTGACACGGACGCGTGGGTCACGCGATCGCGTGGCCTGTTTTGTGCGATTGGCGCGAGTGCAGCCTCGCGGTCACGCAACTCTCTGTTCGAAACTCTTTTGCCAAAAATCTGGGTGACGCGATCGCGTGGGGCATGCGATCGCGTGAGTGGCCATCATGGGGATATGACGCGGACGCAACGGGCACGCGTTCGTGTGGTGAGGCTTGGGGTTCCAGCACGAGTCCAGCCCAACTCCAGCTCAACTTTCGGCCGTGCACCCGGTTGACGTCGATTTTCAGGTCACGCGGCCGCGTGGGTGATGCAGTCGCGTGGGAGGCCATTATTCCCAGGTGATGCGGACGCGTGGGGCATGCGTCCGCGTGGGTAGAATTGTGCTATTGGCACGCCTCCAGCCACGCTCCAGCGTGACTCTGTGTTCGTTTTTATTTTTTTCCCCTCTCCTTGTGATGCGGACGCGTCGCTGATGCGGTCGCGTCGCGTGGCATTTTTTTTTAATTTGAAAAATGAAGAATGTAGTGTTAATATGAAGGTGATGCAAAACTCCAGGTTCAATATAATAAAATAAAATAAAACTAGAAAACAAATAAAACTAAATAAAAAATGAAAAAGGAACAATCATACCATAGTGGGTTGTCTCCCACCTAGCACTTTTAGTTAAAGTCCTTAAGTTGGACATTTGGGGAGTCCTTTGTTATGGAGGCTTGTGCTTGAACTCATCCAGGAATCTCCACCAATGTTTGTGATTCCAATGGCCTCCGGGATCCCAAACTAGGCGCAGAAAGCTTTCAAGCAAGTTAAAGCAAGTGACAAGGCCCCAAGAGTGTTGATATCTGGGATGAATTCTGGGGTCCCAGACCTTGCCTTTGCACCCATGTTCTTGTTGATCATCATTTTTCCACTTGGGTGGTGAACAGTCGGAATTCTCACTGAGACATCCAAACAGCTTCCTAGACCCATTCAGTTGAGCTTTATACCAACCTTTGCATTTAAACTTAAAGCTTCCAACCATAATGAACCTTGCAGGACAATTCTTACCACTGACCATCTTCCTCTTACTCTTAATACCACAAAGAGCTCTAAGTTGACCATCCGTCTCTAGTAGCCCATATTCAAGTGGGATTAGAAAGCTAAGGGATATGAATTTTACCCACTTGAATGTTGTGAAGGATGATGGCAACTTAGGGGGAGGTATTTTTAATGAAATTGCAAGCTCCACTCTCTTGTGCTCTTCTCTGATAATTACCACCTCTTTGCAAGCTTCTTCAATTTCAATCTCTTCCTCTTGGTAGCTTTCTTCCAATTCAATCTCCTCTTTATTGCTTTCTAAGGGCATGGGAGGTTGTGCTTCTTCTTCTTGAATCTCCATCTCTTGATCAACCTCTTCCAAGTCTTCAACTGTGATATGCCTTGGAGGTTGTACACCCTCCTCAACATCAATTTCAAACGTCTTGGAAGGGGGTTCTATGACTGGACTTTCCCATGGAGGTTCTGCATCTCCTAAGTCTTCAACCAACTCTTCTTCTTGAACGATGACAGCTTCTTCTGCTTGTTCTAGTATGAATTCATGCTCTGTCTTGTCCACTGGAGTCTCTAGTATCTCCTTCATGCTACGCTCTTCATGAAATTGTCCACATGGGGCTGTGGTTGGTCCTTGAATGTTTGAGCATCTAGAAACCCATTGGATTACTGCTTGCTCCAGTTGTCGAATGGTTGTTTGAAGTCAATCCACTGTTTCCTTGAAACGATCCTTTGTCTCTTGATGCACTCGGCTTTCATAAATAGGATCATAGTGCTCTTGGGTGGATGAATATGGAGATGGTGAATATTGAAGTGGTGGTTCTTGTGAGGAATTGGGTTGGAATTGGGGTGGTTCTATATATGGTTCATATGGCTCATAAGGTGGTTGGTATGGTAGTTGAGGGTTAGGGTCATATGGAGGTGAATGGTGTAAAGGGGCTTGTGAGTTTGGTGGTCCAAAGTTATGTTGAGGAAATGGTTCATAGGCATATGGTGGTGGTTGTTGATAGTCCATTGGAGGTGGTTGTTGCCATGAGGGTTGATCAAATCCTTGTGGCTCCTCCCATCTTTGATTCTTCCAACCTTGATGCCTGTTCTCATTATAGTTTCCATTCCTAACAACAACATTGGAATCAAACTTGAAGTGAGAGGGGTGAGAACTCATAGTTAGTTAATAAAAATAAAAAAAAATAAAAGCAAATTTAAATTAAAAGGTTATTTAAATTTTGAATTTGAAAATTAAATTTTGAAAATTTGAATTTTAAATTTTTGAATTTTGAATTTTTGAAATTTAAATTTTAAATTTTTTTGAAATTTGAATTTTGAAATTTGAGATTTGAATTTTGAAAAATTTTTAAAATTGAATTTTGAAAATTTTTAAATTTGAATTTTGAAATTTGATTTTTAAATTTTGAATTTTTGAATTTAATAAGGAAAGAGAAAAACAATAAAATGACACCAAACTTAAAAATTTTTAGATTAAAACGAAGAAAACAACTAAGAACAACTTGAAGGTCAAGATGAACACGAAGAACAACTTGAAGATCAAGATGAACACTAAGAACAAATTTTTGAAATTTTTTTTAATAACTAAATAAAAACTAATAACCTCTTAATTTACGAAAAAGCGAAAATGAAAACAAAAATAAAAACAAATAAACAAGTAAAAAGCAAATATTTACAATAACCAATAATAAGGCACACGTTTGCAATTTCCCGGCAACGGCGCCATTTTGATGAGAGGACTTTTGCGTGGTCTAGAAAATTGCGGATAAATCCTCGTTGCAAGTATAGTTTCTAAACCTTCAAGAGTCCTTTCATACAAACGTTTTGGTTGTCACAAGTAACAAACCCCTTAAAATTGATAACCGAGTATTTAAACCTCGGGTCGTCTTCTCAAGGAATTGCAGAGAGGTGTTCTTATTATTGGTTATGAAAAAGTGTGTTTTGGGATTTTGGATTAAGGTACAAAGTTAGTTGAATGACAAGTAAAATAAAATAATAATAACTATAAAATAAACTCTTGGCAAAGTACGAAAATTCGGAAGTCCTATCCTAGTTATCCTTATCAATTGTGATGAGAATTGGATTTTTCTCCCACTTTGTTAACCTCTAACTATGAAGGTAAGTTAAGTGGATGAATTAATTCTGATTCCTCAAGTCCTAGTCTTTCCTTAGGAAAAGTTAGAGTTAGTGGAACTCGAATTAATTCTTGAAGAATTCCAATTTTCAATCAATAATGAGTTTGATAACTCAAGAGTCTCCAATTATTTAAACAAAGCTAAAAGGGAAAATATCTAAATTAAATTAAAAACATTTACAAATGAAGCAAAGCAAAATTAAATCTGAAAATACCTCGAATTGCATTCACAAAAGAACTTAAATCTGACATGGACATTCATAAATTAAATTAGGAAAATAAATAAAAAGAACATTGAACCTGGGATTGAGAGTCACTCCTAAAACTAAGAGAAGTCCTAAATCCTAATCCTAAGAGAGGGGAGAGAACCTCTCTCTCTAAAAACTACATCTACTCCTAAAATTGTGAATGTGAAAAATCTCCCTATGAATGGATGCATTCCCCCACTTTATAGCCTCTAATCTGTGTTTTCTGGGCCGCAAACTGGGTCGAAAACAGCCCAAAATTCGCTGGTCTCGAATTCAATCACGCTGGATTTTTGTCACTGCAACGCGACCGCATGGAGCACGCAATCGCGTCGCCTAGCATCAGAGAAGCTATAGCATATTATATATCAAATCGAAGCCCCAGACGTTAGTTTTCCAACGCAACTAAAACCGCATCATTTGGACCTGTGTAGCTAAAGTTATAGCCGTTTGAGTGCGAAGAGGTCAGGTTGGACAACTTAGCAATTTCTCCAACTTCTTGTGTTCCTTCCACTTTTGCATGCTTCTTTTCCATCCTCCAAGTCATTCCTGCCCTATAATCTCTGAAAGCACTTAACACACATATCAAGGCATCTAATGGTAATAAGAGAGGATTAATAATAAGCAAATATAAGATCAAAGAAGCATATTTTCAATCAAAGAACATAATTAGGAAGGCAAATGTAAAACCATGCAAATAGTATGAATAAGTGGGTAAACAGTTGATAAAAACCACTCAATTGAGCACAAGATAAACCATGAAATAAGGGTTTATCAGTCAGACATCCTGAAAAACAGAAATCTAAGATATAATTAAAACAGAAAAATAAGTAGGCAAATAACAAGATAAGCACATAGTGGCAAAGGAGCAGTAGAATTATGAAATGAGTTGAATAATTATGCATTTAGGATTGTTTCAGAGTTAAAAAGCTGAGATGAGAAATTACAATCCAAAATGTATTATAGAGAGAATACTTGTTAATTAGGAGCAATAATAATCATGCCATGAGTTAAAAAGTTGAAAGAGTTAGTCAAAATGCAGAGGGGGAGGTTAGAAAGTTAAAAGTGGTTAAAATTGAAAAAGATGTTAGAAAGCAAAAATCAGTGAGTTAGTAAAAAGAAAGTCAGAGTAAGTGGTATGATGATCGGTTTCTAAGTAACAAGAATTTCACAATTTTAAGCAACAGTCAACTCATATTCAAAAAAATATCAGGTTAGTGATGATGATTCATAAAGATATAAAAATAGCAAAAAAATTAAAATCAAATCATCAAAAGTGGAATTTATTAACCAGGGAATCAAAAGGAATAAGAATGCTGGCCCGTGCATTCATGAAGTGGTTTGGGAAAAGCCAAGTGATGCCAAATTCGAATTGCAAAAACCAAAACATGAATAAAAATCAAAACAATTTACAGAAAATTGGGCAGCATTCCGGCTAAAATTGGATGTTCCTAGGTAATAAACAGCAAGCAGAATAGTTCATATAAATTAAAATAAAGCTGCAATTACATATACGGAATATGAACATGAAAAAGCAGTGTAAAAAGCAGCATGAAACAGTAAAGAACAGCATATGAACATTATTAACATCACAGCAACATCAGAATTGCAAAATTGATAAAACAAGAAGCACGAATAGCGCAATTATCAGGCCTAAATCCACTAACCACATCCTAGCTACCTAACCACCTAGAATCCACTACAAACATGCATCTCTAACTAGCCTAGTTTGAACAGAAACTGAAAAATATGCAACTAACTACGAATGGAAAAAAGTGGCGTTCGGCGAAACCTGGTATGCGGATGAACTAAGGTAAGGCTCAGAGAGATGGCGGTGGTGAGATGGCGGTGCTGGGAGGGGGGGCACGGCAGTGTTATGGTTGGCGCGGCGGTGGAAGGAAGAGAATGGAGGGGAGAAGAAGAAGGATGGAAAAGGAAGAAGGAGGGGGTGGGCATCGCGGTGGGTCCGGGTTGGTGGGGGTGGTGCGGCGGTCGGAGATGGTTGGGGTGGTGGTGTTAGAAGGGGGCAGAGAGGAAGCAGAGGGGGGGTTGGGAGGGAAGAATGGGGGTGCGATGGGGGTAGGGTTCGCGTCACTGGGGGTTAGTGAATTTGAATCACACGAACGCGTGGGGCACGCGGTCGCGTGGCTAGGGTGGAATGGGGTTGACGCGATCGCGTGGGTGACGCGATCGCATGGAATCACCCGACCGCGTCGTTGGAAATTGTGCTAAGCGCACAATTCCAGCATCGTTTCAGCGCAACTCTCTGTCTCCATTCAGGGTGTTGTGCAATCTATGCGACAGCTAACGCGTCGCTCACGCTTTCGCGTGGGATGGGTGTTGTGCAAGTGACGCGTTCGCGTGATGGATGCGAACGCATGAACCGTGTTGTGCTAAACACACACCAGCCGCACGATTCCAGCCCAAATTTCTGGGCGTTGGATTTTTTTACGCCGATCTTCAGATCACGCGTTCGCGTGATTGACGCAGACGCGTGGGAGGTGCTTTTCGAAAATTAACATGAACGCTTGAGCGATCCGGTCACGTCGCCGACCTTTCTCTTTTTTTATATATATGCAGGTATGCAATTATGCAGTATGCAATGCTAATACAAATGCTATGAATAACATCTAGGTTCAATAATATAACATAAAATCAAACAGTACGAAATAAAATTTGAAAAAGAAACGACCATACCATGGTGGGTTGTCCCCCACCTAGCACTTTTACTTAAAGTCCTTAAGTTGGACATTGGATGAGCTTCCTGTTATGGCGGCTTATGCTTAAATTCATCCAGAAATCTCCACCAATGTTTGGAATGCCAACAGCCTCAGGGATCCCAAACTAGGCATGTGAAACCTTTGAGTAGCTTCAAACAGGTTCTCAGGCTCCCGAGGTGACAAATGTCAGAATAGATTCCAGGATCCCAAACTTTGCTTTTAAATCCGCCTTTGTCTTGATCTATATTCTTCGATCCGGGCGGTTTAGAAATTGTATTCTCACCAAGATGACCAAACGTCTTCTGAGATCCATTCAATTGAACTTGATACCAATCCTTGCACTTCGAATTGAAGCGTGGAACCTTATTGAATCTTGTACACCAGCTCTGAGTACGAGCCATTTTCCTCTTACTCATAAAGCCGCAGAGAGCTCTAAGCTGGCCATCTGTTTCAAGCAAACCATATTCAAGTGGAAAAGTAAAGATAAAGGTTAAGGATTATACCCACTTGAAGCTTGTATTAGGTGGTAATGGCCTTGGGATAGGTGTTTCCAGTGGTTCTGTAAGTTCTACTCCCTTGTAATCTTTTGCAAATTCCTCCACTTCATTGCAAACTTCTTCAAATGCAACCACGTCTTGACCAAAGTCTTCGATATTTTCCTCATCACTCAAGTCATAAGTCGGAGGTCGAGAAAAATCTACCTCGACGTCATCTTCGTATTCGCTTGGATAAGGTTCTTCAATCTCAGAGAATTCATGTGCGGATGCAAGTTCATTACTAGGAGAACTTGACTTGAGACTATCATCATCAAGGAAACTTGCGTCTTGGGTGATTCCGTCTAGTTCTTCATGAAATACCTGCTTTGGGGGTTGTGCAATATCCTCCTTAGCATCAATTGTAACGTCCTTGACGGAATTTTTCACAACTCTGGATTCCCATGGAGGTTCAGCATCTCCTAAATCTTCAATCAGTACTTCTTCTTCTTGGATAATTTGAGCTTCCTCCAATTATTCCAGAACAAAGTTATGCTCATTACTGCCCACTGGGGTTTCTAGTGTCTCCTTCATGCTATGTTTGTCATTCGATTCTCCACATAAGACTATTGGAGTTCCTTGAATATCTAAACGTCTGGAAGATAATTGTTTTATTACTTGCTCCAGCTGATGAAGGGTTGTATGAAGTTGATCTACTGTTTCCTTGAGGCGAGCATGTGATTCTCGAGGTGATGAATATGGACATGGTACATAGGGAAGTGGTGGTGTTTGGGAGTAATTGGATTGGAATTGGGGTAAATAAGGATCATACGGTAGTGAATGGTGAAAAGGAGCTTGTGAGTGTGGTGGTTCAAAGTTATGTTGAGAGGATGGTCTATAGGCACAGGGTGGGGCTTGTTGGTAGTTACAAGGTTATCCACCATATCTATTAGCTTGGTATGCATTGTAAAGTGGTCCTCGTCTGTGATACTGTGGAGGGTGTTGTTGCCTAAAGGGTTGATCAAGTCCTCGTGGCTCCATTCATCTTTAATTGATCTGACCTTGATGCATGTTCCTGCTATAACTTCCATTCCCTTCAACAATATTAGAACCAAACTCAAAGCGAGAGGGGTGAGAATTCATAGTAGCTAATGGAAATAAAAGGAGAAAACAAAAACAAATAAACAAATAAAAGAAAAATATTTACAATAACCAATAATAAGGCACACGTTTGCAGTTCCCCGGCAACGGCGCCATTTTGAAGAGAGAACTTTTGCGTGGTCTAGAATTCAGAGTAAATTCCCGTTACAAGTATAGCTTCTAAACCAACAAAAGTCCTTTCTTACAAACGTTTTGGTTGTCACAAGTAACAAACCCCTTTAAAATTAATAACCGAAGTATTTAAACCTCGAGTCGTCTTCTCAAGGAACTACAGGGAGGTATGTTCTTATTATTGGTTATGAGTTTTGTAAATTGGGGTTTTGAAAGTAAGGAACAGGTAATTTAAATGACAAATAAAATAAATAAATAACTATAAAATAAACTCTTGGCAAGGTATGAAAATTCGGAAGTCCTATCCTAGTTATCCTTATCAATAGTGATGAGAATTATATTTTGCTCTCCACTAAATCAACCTCTAACTATGAAGGTAAGTCGAGCGGATAAATCAATTTAACACCTAAAGTCCTAGTCAATTCCTAAGGAAAGACTAGAGTTATAGGGAATTAAATCAATCAGCAAAGATAACAATTATCAATCACGATGAGTTTGACAACTCAAGAGTTACCAATTAATCAACCAAAGCCAAAAGGAGAAATTCTAAATTATTCATATAATTGAAGGAAAGCAATCATAATTCTGAAATACCTCAAATTATATTAAATAGAAAATCAAATCTAAACATGAATGGTTCATAAGCCAAATTGGCAACAAAAGTAATTAAAGGAAAGCATTAAAGTATCTGAAAGTAAAAGGGAAATATAAAGTAAAAGGAATATTGAACCTGATAAAGAGTTGAAATTCTAAATTGAAATAATAAGAAATCCTAATCCTAAAACCTAAGAGAGAGGAGAGAACCTCTCTCTAAAAACTACATCTAATTCATCAAAAGTGAATAATTGAAGACATTCTTATGAATGGATGCATTTCCCCACTTTATAACCTCTAATCTGTGCTTTCTGGACTTGGATCTGGGCCAAAAAGGGTTTCAGAAATTGCTGGGGGCGTTTTCTGCAGTTTCTGGTGCGTGGCATCTGTCACGCGTCCGCGTGGGTCACGTGGTCGCGTCATCTGCAGTTTTCCTTATCACGCGTTCGCTTCGGTCATGCGTCTGCGTCATCTGTGTTCTGCTTAAGGCGCGCATCCGCTGGGCATGCGACTGCTTCGTCCATGCGTTCGCGTCGCGGCTAGTTTGTTCAAAAACTCCATTTTATGCTTTCCTTCCATTTTTGTATGTTTCCTTTCCATCCTTTAAGTCATTCCTGCCTTAGAAGATCTGAAACTACTCAACAGACAAATCACGGCATCGAATGGTAATAAAGGGTAATTAAAATAATTATTTTTAAAGCATAGGAAGCATGTTTTTCACATATATCACAAAATAAGGAAGGGAAAGTAAAACCATGCAATTTACATGAATAAGTGGGTGAAGGGTTGAATAAATCACTTAAATTGAGCACAATATATATCATAAAATATGGGTTTATCAACCTCCCCACACTTAAACAATAGCATGTCCTCATGCTAAGTCCAAGATAAAGAGTAAGGTAAGGTTAAAGTGGTGGAATCTCATGCAATGCAATCTATCCTAAATGCAAACTACCTAAATGAATCATGCAATTCTAATTGTTATTCACTTGTATATAAAACTTACATGTAGTTAAATTAATTCACATCCTCAAGGAATCATATATACATAGCCAAACCCTAGATAATGTTAAAGCACTTTTACAATTGAGATGGGTAAAAATATTTTCAAACTTGCAAGACAATTAACAATTTAAGCAGAGATATATGGTGATGAGCTATTGAACCCTCACTGGATTTTGTGTTTACTCTCTAGTCACTCAGTGTTTATTGGGTTAATCACTCTATTCTTCTTTTTATCCTTACTTTCTATAACTTTGTTCTTCATCTAACCATTCAACAATTATAGAATACAGACATACAAAAATCATGAGGTCTTTTTCAAGGTTGTAATGGGGCCAAGGTAGGTAAGGGTATATGTATAAGGCTAAGTGAGTTAATAAGTGAATCCTTGATTAGTCTAAGATCTCACCTAACATACATACTTTGTAATTCAAAAGTTTCTTAACCTATTTGCCCAACTTTTCTCACTTTGTATTACAAGCCGTGCATTAACTTTAATTTTATCCCATGTGCATTGATTCTTTTTTATTTTGCAATTGGGGAATTTTCGTATCCCCTTAATTAAATACCGAAAATAAATATTTTTTTTAATGCACATGGTGATTCAATTGTTTTTATTTCACATGAGCATGCTTTCCAAATTTTTATTTTGAAACATCCTTATTCTTTCTAACTTTCCTACTTGTTTCTATCATCCATGTTCCCATAAAGTTCTCCACACTTAAATTATACACAATACCTTATCTTAAGCTAACCAAGGGCTCAACTTGGGATTCATATTTTGTTTTTCTGTTTAAGGCTAGTAATGTGGTTTATAGAACAAGAGGGGATTAAAAAGCTCAAGGGGGCTAACAAGGGTGACGTAAAAGGTAGGCTAATTTGGGATAAGTGAGGAAAAAATCAAATGATGGCCTCAATTATCTCTTAGTATGTATCTATACTTTATAATTAGACATATAGATTAAAACAAAGTAAAGAACACCAGAATAAAAAAGAAGGGCAAAACACACAGGAATAAAAATTATGGTTTGAATGTAACCATACAATTAAGCTCAAAACTCACAGGCTGTGTGTTCTCTAGCTCAAAAATCATATATCAGTTATACATGTCATGCAAGTAGAAATTAAGAGTTCCCATTATTCTTAATGTAAAAATTTTTTTTGGGTGGCTTTAAAGTTTTAGTGTTCCTCCTTGATGAAATGTTAACTTACTAACATGTTATGCTATATATACAAGGTGTGTGGATTGTTTTTGATTATGTTAAAGTCTCTAGTTTACTTCCTTTTTATTTTCAATTTAAACCAAACTATCATATGCTAAAAGGGTAAACTATACTAATTAATCCACATATTCTATAACTAATAAGTTTAGAATTACAACTAAACTAACTGGCTAAAATATGAACTAAAGTGAAAAATGCAGAAATAGAGTAAAAATACATGAAAAGAACAATGTATAAGTACTAAAAAATAAAAATAAAGATAAAAATACAGAAAAATAAACAAAATAAGATAGAAAGAGTCTGTAGTGGTTCACCAAAAAGAAATACGCCAGGGATGGCGACCTCCCCACACTTAAAATAAAGCATCGTCCTCGATGCTCACTCAAGCAGGGTGTGAAGGAGTGTCATCACCGGAAGGGTGGGCTGCTAGAGTCTCGGTGCTGGCCTGAGGATCTGCAGACTGGATGAGGGTAGGAGAATCTGTCTGCTGCAGTAAAGGCTCTGACTGGATAGAAATCTCCGAATCTGTGGCCTGAATCTAGTGTGACACCTCCTGCTGTGGCGCAGCCTGCTCTGGTTTTGCCTGTGCAGCTTGGGTAGGTGTCTCCTCCTCGTGATCGTCCTCCTCCACCTCAGATGTATCAGAAGGGGTGTCAGGCTCTGAGGGGATGTCGCCGCCGGATCGGATCATCAACTTGACATGCTCATAGCGTCACTTGTGGCGACTCTCCATACGATCAAAGCGGGCGAAGAGTCGATGCACCAAATGGTAAATAGGCTCAGGAGCAGTTGGAGGTGCAGTGGGTGGGGCTAGTGCAGTAGTGGATGAAGAAGGGGCAGCTGAAGGTGTGGCTGTCTCATCAGAAGCAATAAGGAATGGAGGTTTGTAGCCTAAAGCTAGAAACTTCCTGCTGTGAGGAATGATCTTCTTTCAGTCTGCAGCAGTCGGCTTCACATCAGCATCCTCCCAAGGCACGTCAGCTCGACGGCCTAGCTGGGTGACCAGGTAAGGGAAAGGAAGGGTGCCTCTGACATGGACCCTGGCCATAAAGTGCCAGATGAATCGTGGGAGGTACAGGTCCTTACCCTCTATCACACACCAGAGAAGGGTGATCATAATAGCAGGCAGCTCCGTCTCATGAGTGCTCGACATAACAAAGTTACTCAGGATCTGGTGCCAGAGCCGAGTCTCATCATTCAGATACATCAGCTTGATTCCTTTAGGCATTATGGTGTTCTTACCCATGACCCATGGGACAGTAGGGTCAAGGGCTATCCTCTGCTTGACAGCATCCCAGTCAAATCTCAGAAAGCGCTTGTCCTCTTCCGCCCTTTGGTAATCGTCAGGCTGATCTGACTTAGGCTGAAGCTGCAGAATATCCTCAATGGCATCTTCAGTGACCAGTATCTGTTTCCCTCTAAGGTGCACTGCATCCAGGGAAGTCTTCAAATAATTGCAGTAAAACTCTTCAACCCAAGAAGCATTGACCTCTGTCAGGTTTCTCTCTAAGAAGAACCAGCCTCGCTGTTTGATCTGATCAGAGGTGTACTGCTGTAGTTCTTCTGGAATTTTCAGAGTCCGCTCCAGGTATAGGTTTCTGGAGGTCGCAAACACTGGATCCTTCAGCTCACAGTATCTGTTTGCAAATTTAATGGGATCATTGGCAAGGAGGAGCTGGTCAGCCTTCTCCTGCGGGGTAAAGTACTTTTCCTGCCAGGAATCATCATGCATAATCTCCAGGATAGACATAGAGGATTCACCTCTTTTCCTTTTCTTTGAGGGTCAGACATCCTGAAAAACAGAAATCTAAGATATAATAAAAACAGGAAAACAAGTAGGCAAATAACAAGATAAGCACATAGTGGCAAAGGAGCAGTAGAATTAAGAAATGAGTTGAATAATTGTGCATTTAGGATTGTTTCGGAGTTAAAAGGCTGAGATAAGAAATTACAATCCAAAATGTATTATAAGGAGAATACTTGTTAATTAGGAGCAATAATAATCATGCCATGAGTTAAAAAGTTGAAAGAGTTAATCAAAAAGCAGAGGGGGAAGTTAGAAAGTTAAAAGTGGTTAAAATTGAAAAAGAGGTTAGAAAGCGAAAATCAGTGAGTTAGTAAAAAGAAAGTCAGAGTAAGTGGCATGATGATCGGTTTCTAAGTAACAAGAATTTCACAATTTTAAGCAACAGTCAACTCACATTCAAAAAAATATCAGGTAAGTGATGATGATTCATAAAGATATAAAAATAGCAAAAAAATTAAAATCGAATCATCGAAAGTGCAATTTATTAACCAGGGAATCGAAAGAAATAAGAATGCTGGCCCGTGCATTCATGAAGTGGTTTGGGAAAAGCCAAGTGATGCCAATTCGAATTGCAAAACCAAAAATGAAAATCAAAACAATTTACAGAAAATTGGGCAGCATTCCGGCTAAAATTGGATGTTCCCAGGTAATAAACAGCAAGCAGAATAGTTCATATAAATTAAAATAAAGCTGCAATTATATATACGGAATATGAACATGAAAAATCAGTGTAAAAAGCAGCATGAAACAGTAAAGAACAGCATACGAACATTATTAATATCACAGCAACATCAGAATTGCAAAATTGATAAAATAAGAAGCACGAACAGCGCAATTATCATGCCTAAATCCACTAACCACATCCTAGCTACCTAACCACCTAGGAAGGGAGAGAAGGGAGGGGAGAAGAAGAAGGAGGGAAAAGGAAGAAGGAGGGGGTGGGCGTCGCGGTGGGTCCGGGTTGGTGGGGGTGGTGCGGTGGTCGGAGGTGGTTGGGGTGGTGGTGTTGGAAGGGGGCAGAGAGGGAGCAGAGGGGGGTTGGGGAGGGAAGAATGGGGGCGCGATGGGGGTAGGGTTCGCGTCACTAGGGGTTAGTGAATTTGAATCCACGCGAACGCGTGGGACACGCGGTCGCGTGGCTAGGGTGGAATGGGGTTGACGCGATCGCGTGGGTGACACGAGCGCATGGAATGGGTAAAAGGATGAGTGACGCGGTCGCGTGAGGCACGCGACCGCGTCGCTACAAATTGTGCTAAATGCACAATTCCAGCATCGTTTCAGCGCAACTCTCTGTCTCTATTTAGGGTGTTGTGCAATCTATGCGACATCGGATGCGTCGCTCATGCTTTAGCGTGGGATGGGTGTTGTGCAAGTGATGCGTTCGCGTGATGGATGCGAACGCGTGAGCCGTGTTGTGCTAAACGCACACCAGCCGCACGATTCCAGCCCAGATTTCTGGGCGTTGGATTTTTTTACGCCGATCTTCAAATCACGCGTTCGCGTGATTGACGCGGACGCGTGGGAGGTGTTTTTTGCAACTGACGCGAACGCTTTAGCGATGCGGTCGCGTCACACGCCTTCCTCTTTTTTTTATATATGCAGGTATGCAATTATGCAGTATGCAATGCTAATGCAAATGCTATGAATAACATCCAGGTTCAATAATATAACATAAAATCAAACAGTACGAAATAAAATTTGAAAAAGAAACGACCATACCATGGTGGGTTGTCTCCCACCTAGCACTTTCAGTTAAAGTCCTTAAGTTGGACATTGGATGAGCTTCCTGTTATGGTGGCTTATGCTTAAATTCATCAAAAAATCTCCACCAATGTTTGGAATGCCAACAGCCTCCGGGGTCCAAAACTAGGCATGTGAAGTCTTTGAGTAGCTTCAAACACGTTCTCAAGCTCCCGAGGTGACAAATGTCAGAATAGATTCCAGGATCCTAAACTTTG
Organism: Arachis hypogaea; assembly: GCF_003086295.3. Lineage (NCBI taxonomy): Eukaryota > Viridiplantae > Streptophyta > Magnoliopsida > Fabales > Fabaceae > Arachis > Arachis hypogaea. The sequence goes on from NC_092047.1 coordinate 63,982,041, forward strand.
CTTTTAAATCCGCCTTTGTCTTGATCTATATTCTTCGATCCGGGCGGTTTAGAAATTGTATTCTCACCAAGATGACCAAACGTCTTCCGAGATCCATTCAATTGAACTTGATACCAATCCTTGCACTTCGAATTGAAGCGTGGAACCTAATTGAATCTTGTACACCAGCTCTGAGTACGAGCCATTTCCCTCTTACTCTTAAAGCCGCAGAGAGCTCTAAGCTGGCCATCTGTTTCAAGCAAACCATATTCAAGTGGAAAAGTAAAGATAAAGGTTAAGGATTGTACCCACTTGAAGCTTGTATCAGGTGGTAATGGCCTTGGGATAGGTGTTTCCAGTGGTTCTGTAAGTTCTACTCCCTTGTAATCTTATGCGAATTCCTCCACTTCTTTGCAAACTTCTTCAAATGCAACCACGTCTTGACCAAAGTCTTCGATATCTTCCTCATCACTCAAGTCATAAGTCGGAGGTCGAGAAAAATCTACCTCGACATCATCTTCGTATTTGCTTGGATAAGTTTCTTCAATCTCATAGAATTCACGTGCGGATGCGAGTTCATTACTAGGAGAACTTGACTTGAGACTATCATCATCAAGGAAACTTGCGTCTTGGGTGATTCCGTCTAGTTCTTCATGAAATACCTGCTTTGGGGGTTGTGCAATATCCTCCTTAGCATCAATTGTAACGTCCTTGACGGAATTTTTCACAACTCTGGATTCCCATGGAGGTTTAGCATCTCCTAAATCTTCAATCAGTACTTCTTCTTTTTGGATAATTTGAGCTTCCTCCAATTGTTCCAGAATAAAGTTATGCTCATTACTGCCCACTGGGGTTTCTAGTGTCTCCTTCATGCTACGTTTGTCATTCGATTCTCCACATAAGACTATTGGAGTTTCTTGAGTGTCTAAACGTCTGGAAGATAATTGTTTTATTGCTTGCTCCAGCTGATGAAGGGTTGTATGAAGTTGATCTACTGTTTTCTTGAGGCGAGCCTGTGATTCTCGAGGTGATGAATATGGACATGGTACATAGGGAAGTGGTGGTGTTTGGGAGTAATTGGATTGGAATTGGGGTAAATAAGGATCATACGGTAGTGAATGATGAAAAAGAGCTTTTGAGTGTGGTGGTTCAAAGTTATGTTGAGAGGATGGTCTATAGGCACAGGGTGTGGTTTGTTGGTAGTTACATGGTTGTCCACCATATCTATTAGCTTGGTATGCATTGTAAAGTGGTCCTCGTCTGTGATACTGTGGAGGGTGTTGCTGCCTAAAGGGTTGATCAAGTCGTCTTGGCTCCATTCATCTTTGATTGATTTGACCTTGATGCATGTTCCTGCTATAACTTCCATTCCCTTCAACAATATTAGAATCAAACTCAAAGCGAGAGGGGTGAGAATTCATAGTAGCTAATGGAAATAAAAGGAGAAAACAAAAACAAATAAACAAATAAAAGAAAAATATTTACAATAACCAATAATAAGGCACACGTTTGCAGTTCCCTGGCAACGGCGCCATTTTGAAGAGAGAACTTTTGCGTGTCTAGAATTCAGAGTAAATTCCCGTTGCAAGTATAGCTTCTAAACCAACAAAAGTCCTTTCTTACAAATGTTTTGGTTGTCACAAGTAACAAACCCCTTTAGAATTGATAACCGAAGTATTTAAACCTCGGGTCGTCTTCTCAAGGAACTGCAGGGAGGTATGTTCTTATTATTGGTTATGAGTTTTGTAAATTGGGGTTTTGAAAGTAAGGAACAGGTAATTTAATTGAAAAATAAAATAAATAAATAACTGTAAAATAAACTCTTGGCAAGGTATGAAAATTCGGAAGTCCTATCCTAGTTATCCTTATCAATGGTGATGAGAATTATATTTTTCTCTCCACTAAATCAACCTCTAACTATGAAAGTAAGTCGAGCGGATAAATCAATTTAACACCTAAAGTCCTAGTCAATTCCTAAGGAAAGACTAGAGTTATAGGGAATTAAATCAATCAGCAAAGATAATAATTATCAATCACGATGAGTTTGACAACTCAAGAGTTACCAATTAATCAACCAAAGCCAAAAGGGGAAATTCTAAATTATTCATATAATTGAAGGAAAGCAATCATAATTCTGAAATACCTCAAATTATATTAAATAGAAAATCAAATCTAAACATGAATGGTTCATAAGCCAAATTGGCAACAAAAGTAATTAAAGGAAAGCATTAAAGTATCTGAAAGTAAAAGGGAAATATAAAGTAAAAGGAATATTGAACCTGATAAAGAGTTGAAATTCTAAATTGAAATAATAAGAAATCCTAATCCTAAAACCTAAGAGAGAGGAGAGAACCTCTCTCTAAAAACTACATCTAATTCATCAAAAGTGAATAATTGAAGACATTCTTATGAATGGATGCATTCCCCCACTTTATAACCTCTAATCTGTGCTTTCTGGACTTGGATCTGGGCCAAAAAGGGTTTCAAAAATCGCTGGGGGCGTTTTTTGCAGTTTCTAGTGCGTGGCATCTGTCACACGTCGACGTGGGTCACGCGGTCGCGTCATCTGGAGTTTTCGTTATCACGCGTTCGCTTCGGTCATGCGTCCGCGTCATCTGTGTTCTGCTTAAGGCGCGCGTCCGCGTCAGTCACATATTCGCGTCGCTGCCTTTTCGCGCTGGGCATGCGACCGCGTCGTCCATGCGTTCGCGTCGCTGCTAGTTTTTTCAAAAACTCCATTTTGTACTTTCCTTCCAGTTTTGTATGTTTCCTTTCCATCCTTTAAGTCATTCCTGCCTTAGAAGATATGAAACTACTCAACACACAAACCACGACATCGAATGGTAATAAAGGGTAATTAAAATAATTATTTTTAAAGCATAGGAAGCATGTTTTTCACATATATCACATAATAAGGAAGGGAAAGTAAAACCATGCAATTTACATGAATAAGTGGGTGAAGGATTGAATAAATCACTTAAAATGAGAACAATATATATCATAAAATATGGGTTTATCAACATATCTTCAGTAGGTTTGGTGTCTCTAGAGTACTAATCAGTGATGGAGGCACTCATTTCTGTAATAAACAGTTTTACTCTGCTATGATTCGATATGGAATTAGCCACAAAGTAGCAACTCCATATCATCCACAGACAAATGGGCAAGCTGAAGTCTCTGATAGAGAACTAAAAAGAATCCTGGAACGGACTGTAATTGCCCGTAGAAGGGATTGGGAAAAACGCTTGGATGATGCTCTGTGGGCATACAGAACAGCATTCAAGACTCCTATAGGAACCTCTCCATACCAGCTTGTGTATGGCAAGTCCTGTCATCTGCCCGTGGAACTGGAGCATAAGGCCTACTGGGCAACCAGATTCCTAAACCTGGATGCTAAGTTAGCTGAGAGAAGAGATTACTCCAGTTAAATGAGCTAGAGGAATTCAGACTCAATGCTTTCGAAAATGCAAAAATTTACAAAGAGAAAGCAAAAAGGTGGCATGATAAGAAACTGTCATCCAGAGTCTTTGAACCAGGATAGAAGGTTCTACTGTTTAACTCTAGGCTCAGATTATTCCCCAGGAAATTAAAATCCCGGTGGAGGGAACCATATGTGATTACAAGTGTGTCACCATATGGCTATGTGGTGCTTCAAGATAGTGATTCTAATAAGAAGTTCATTGTTAATGGACAGAGAATCAAGCATTATCTTGAAGGCAATGTTGAGCAAGAATGCTCAAAGCTGAGACTAGATTAAAAGCTCAGTAAGGTCCAGCTAAAGACAATAAAGAAGCACTTATTGCGAGGCAACCCAATGTTATTTAATTTTATCTATTTATTTTCTATTGTTATTTTATGTTTTCTTTAGGTTGATGATCATGTGAAGTCACAAAAACAATTGAAAAATAAAAAAAAATAGAATGAAAAACAGCATTAAAAACAGCTCACCCTGGAGGAAGAGCTTACTGGCGTTTAAACGCCAGTAAGAAGCATCAGACTGGCGTTTAACGCCAGAAAGAAGCACCAGACTGGCATTAAACACCAGAAACAAGCATCAACTTAGCGTTAAACGCCAAGAAAGGGAGAAAAACTGGCATTAAACGCCAGAAACAAGCAGCAGTCTGGCGTTAAACGCCAAGATTGCACTCTAAGGGCGTTTTACACGCCTAAATGGAGCAGGGATGATAAGTCCTTAACCCCTCAGGATCTGTGGACCCCACAGGATCCCCACCTACCTCAACTCACTCTCTCTCTTCTTTACACCTTTTCATAACACTTTTTCCCAAATACCCTTCACCAATCACATCTATATCTCTTCCCCAAATACCCTTCACCAATCACCTCATTCACTCTCCCCCAAAACCCCATCTACCTTCAAATTCAAAACCCTTCTTCCCTCCCAAACCCAACCCCAAATACACGAACCTAACCCCCCCTGCTCCTATATATACCCCTCATTCCTCCTTGAATTTCACACATCACAAACACCTTATACCCCCTTGGCCGAATTCACCCTCTCCCTCCATCTCCTCCATTCTTTCTTCTTTGCTCGAGGACGAGCAAACCTTTTAATGTGGTAAAAGCATTGCTTTTTGTTTTTTCATAACCATTTATGGCACCTAAGGCCAGAGAAACCTCTAGAAAGAGGAAAGGGAAGGCAAAAGCTTCCACCTCTGAGTCATGGGAGATGAAAAGATTCATCTCACAAGCCCATCACTAAGAAAAGGATGGAGCAAACAAGAGAACCCACCTATGGACCTCAACAAGAGCATGAGGAAATTCCTCATCATGAAATCCCTGAGATGCCTCAAGGGATACACTTTCCTCCACAAAACTATTGGGAGCAAATTAACACCTCCCTAGGAGAACTAAGTTCCAACATGGGACACCTAAGGGTGGAGCACCAAGAGCGTTTCATCCTCCTCCATGAAATTAGAGAAGATCAAAGAGCTATGAGGGAGGAGCAACAAAGGCAAGGAAGAGACATTGAGGAGCTAAAGCATTCCATAAGAACTTCAAGAGGAAGAACTAGCCGCCCTCACTAAGGTGGACCCGTTCCTTAATCTTCTTGCTCTTATTTTTCTGTTTTTCGTTAACTATGCTTTATGTTTATTTAGGTTTGTGTCTTTATTACATGATCATTAGTGTCTAGTGTCTATGTCTTAAGGCTATTAATGTCCTATGAATCCATCACCTTTCTTAAATGAAAAATGTTTTTAATCACAAAAGAACAAGAAGTACATGATTTTAAATTCATCCTTGAAATTAGTTTAATTATTTTGATGTGGTGACAATACCTTTTGTTTTCTGAATGAATGCTTGAACAGTGCAAATTTTTGAATTTTTTGTTTATGAATGTTAAAATTGATGGCTCTTGAAAGAATAATGAAAAAGGAGAAATGTTATTGATAATCTGAAAAATCATAAAATTGATTCTTGAAGCAAGAAAAAGCAGTGAAAAAAGCAAAAGCTTGCGAAAAAAATGGCGAAAAAAAAGAAGAAAGAAAAAGAAAAAGCAAGCAGAAAAAACCAAGAGCTCTTTAAACAAAAAGGCAAGAGCAAAAAGCCAGTAACCCTTTAAACCAAAAGGCAAGGGTAAAAAGGATCCAAGGCTTTGAGCATTAATGGATAGGAGGGCCTAAAGGAATAAAATCCTGGCCTAAGCGGCTAAACCAAGCTGTCCCTAACCATGTGCTTGTGGCGTGAAGGTATCAAGTGAAAAGCTTGAGACTGAGCGGTTAAAGTCGTGATCCAAAGCAAAAAGAGTGTGCTTAAGAACCCTGGACACCTCTAATTGGGGACTCTAGCAAAGATGAGTTACAATCTGAAAAGGTTCACCCAGTTATGTGTCTGTGGAATTTATGTATCCGGTGGTAATACTGGAAAACAAAGTGCTTAGGGCCACGGCCAAGACTCATAAAGTAGCTGTGTTCAAGAATCAACATACTGAACTAGGAGAATCAATAACACTATATAAATTCTGAGTTCCTATAGATGTCAATCATTCTGAACTTCAAAGGATAAAGTGAGATGCCAAAACTGTTCAGAGGCAAAAAACTACTAGTCTCACTCATCTAATTGGAGCTAAGTTTCATTGATATTTTGGAATTTATAGTATATTCTCTTCTTTTCATCCTATTTGATTTTCAGTTGCTTGGGGACAAGCAACAATTTAACTTTGGTGTTGTGATGAGCGGATAATTTATACGCTTTTTGGCACTGTTTTTAGGTAGTTTTTAGTATAATTTAATTAGTTTTTACTATGTTTTTATTAGTTTTTATGAAAAATTTACATTTCTAGACTTTACTATAAGTTTGTGTGTTTTTCTATGATTTCAGGTATTTTCTGGCTAAAATTGAGGGACCTGAGCAAAAATCTGATTCAGAGGCTGAAAAAGGACTGCAGATGCTGTTTGATTCTGACCTCCCTTCACTCGAAATGAATTTTCTGGAGCTACAAAAACCTAATTGGTGCGCTCTCAATTGAGTTGGAAAGTAGACATTCAGGGCTTTCCAGAAATATATAATAGTCCATACTTTGCCCGAGTTTTGACGACGCAAACTGGCGTTTAAACGCCAACTTCCTACCCTATTCTGAAGTTAAATGCCAGAAACAGATTACAAACCAGAGTTAAACGCCATAAACAGGCTGCAACCTGGCGTTTAACTCCAAGAGAAGCCTCTACACATGTAAAGCTCAATGCTCAGCCCAACCACACACCAAGTGGGCCCTGGAAGTGGATTTCTGCACTATCTATCTTAGTTTACTCATTTTCTGTAAACCTAGGTCACTAGTTTAGTATAAAAACTACTTTTAGAGACTTACTATGTATCTCATGACATTTTTACACTTCACATTGTATTTCTGATGGCATGAGTCTCTAAACCCCATGGTTGGGGGTGAGGAGCTCTGTTGTGTTTCGATGAATTAATGCAATTACTACTGTTTTTCATTCAATCACGCTTGTTCCTATTCTAAGATATTCACTCGCACTTCACCCTGATGAATGTGATGATCCATGACACTCATCATCATTCTCACCTATGAACGTGTGCCTGACAACCACCTCCGTTCTATCTGCACTAGCTTGAGTGTGTATCTCTTAGCCTCCTGGTTCACGATTAGAGTCTTCGTGGTATAGGCTAGAATTATTGGCGGCCATTCCTAAGATTCGGAAAGTCTAAACCTTGTCTGTGGTATTCTGAGTAGGATCTGGGAAGGGATGACTGTGATGAGCTTAAAACTCGCGAGTGTTGGGCGTAGTGACAGACGCAAAAGAATCAATGGATTCTATTCCAACATGAGTGAGAACCGACAGATGATTAGTGACAGCGCATTTAGACCATTTTCACTGAGAGGATGGATGGTAGCCATTGACAATGGTGATCCACCAACATACAGCTTGCCATGGAAGGAGACCTGCGTGCGTATAGAAGAAGACAGTAGGAAAGCAGAGATTCAGAAGACAGAGCATCTCCAAAACCTCAAAATGTTCTAAATTACTGCATAACAAGTATTATTTATTTTATGTTAATTGCTTTTTATAAACCCAACCATTTTTATTATTAATTTCCTAACTAAGAACTACAAAATAACCATAGCTTGCTTCAAGCCGACAATCTTAGTGGGATCGACCCTTACTCACGTAAGGTAATACTTGGACGACCTAGTGCACTTGCTGGTTAGTGGTACGAGTTGTGAAAAGCGTGATTTACAATTCGTGCACCACACACTCTATTCACCCACGGATATAGTGCCAGGCACACTCGCATGCGTAACCCAAGGATATAGTGCCTGGCCCACTCTTGCAGCAAAAAAGATTATTAATCATAGTTCAATTCCAAGGACATAATACCCTGCATATTATCATACTTAACCCAAGGATATAGTGCCTGGCACACTCTCAACATTCATAAGGATCATTCAAAGGAAAACCCAACTTAAACCCCTAGGACCTTTCCCATATTGCAATGCTACAAAATAAGCCCAAGAGTCTTAAAATGGTGTTATAGAAGCTTACAACCTTGTCGAGAAGGTGAAATAGTTAAAAACAAAGTTTAAAATTATGAAACAGGGCGTGTGCGTTCACACAGGGGTGTGCGTGCGCACACCCAGGAAGATTTTGAAAGTGTGCGTATGCACAGGTGTGTGCGTACGCACAGGTACTAAAATTTATAAAGTCTGTTCACTCGCACAAGCTGTGCGAGCGCCCCTAACAGACGTCCCTTCCCGACTAGTGCGTGCGCACAAGGCTGTGCGTCCGCACAACCTATGCTAGCGCTGCTACCAGAGCCCTTTCCCTGCCTGTGCGTACGCACAGGTCTGTGCGTCTGCACAAAATAACATTTTTGCAGGGTTATGCGTGCGCACAAGGCTGTGCGTGCGCACATATCAGAAATCCTGAAATTCTGCAACTTTGCAGAATTTCAGATTTTCAACACCAACTTTGAATGATCATAACATCCTCTACAAAATTCCAAATTTTGCAAACTTTATATCAAATCGAAGGGTTTTCAGTAATCTTCAAATATAAACCAAATTCAACAAATTTTGAAAACCGAGGCAAAAGTTATGATTAGACTAAGTTCACCAAAAATCCATTTTTACCCAAAATCTCACAAACTCAATTTTTAACCAAACCTCAATCCAATACCAACTCAATCACATATCAACCAAACCAAAATAGTCCAAGATTCATACAAACACTACCTCAACCATTTTCTCACTCACACAACCTTCTAAACCATTCAACAATTCTAAATCCAACCTAATTCACATTCTTCAAATTTCCATTTACCTTATTAACATCAACATGACTTCTCACCACTTCCATCATTATTCAACTATACCACATCCAACATTTAATATCTCAAATTATCAACCCCTTCAACACTCATCAATCCAAACAACAAATATAAAACACTATAATCAATCTTCCACCAACACCTTCACCAATCATCATTCTTTCACTTTCAATCTTCATCAACAACCTCACTCATGCTTTGTACCAATAATCAACAATATATATTCATTCAAAATTCAATAAACCTCATACCTCAATATCATTATTTAACAACATTTACAACATCAATTCATCAAGCATCATCTACCAACCAACATCAACAACCACTATAAATCCTCATCAATTCCAACAATTTTATCACCAAACAATAACTAACATTTACCAACATCATAATACATCATTAGCACCAATGATCCTCAATAATTACCATCATCATACATATACCACAATAACCACATATCCAATTCAATCTTATCATATGGTCCACTAGCCTAAGTGTCCATGAACATTACATATTACATAAAAGAAACCGAAACCATACCATGGCTGATTTCCAAATGCACCAAACACCAAAACGAAGCTACCAAGCCTGATCCAAGGCCTCAACCAACTCCAACAAACACCAAAGCTCAAACTAACAACACATATATATACCAACATCAAAACCTAAGATACACAAAGCAACTAAACACAAGGGTTTAGTGAAACCTTACCTTACCCAATGTGATTAGGGGTAAAATCCAACATTTACATGCTACTAGAGATCACCTAAACAACTAAAACCACAAAATCTACTCAAAAACCAAACATAAAAATGCGCCGAAACTAGGGCACAAAAATGGGAAGTGAGACGCGATTTCTTACCAGGTTTCTTTCAATAGAAATGTAGAGCTCGACAAGAGCTTCGTGTGGCTGCAAATGGCTCGTCAATCGGAGCTCCGGATCAAAAGTTATTGCTTCCGGAAGATGGAGGTGAATAGTGCACTCTCTCTTCTTCCTCCCTTTTTCTTTTTGGGGAGCAAATGAGCTGAAAAGCTCATTAAAAGAGCTTATATATGTTGGACCTTGGGCCCGGTTTGGACCCGGTTCAACCCGTTAGTGTTTTTGGTCCGTTTGACCTGCTTGATGAGCGGATAATTTATACGCTTTTTTGCATTATTTTTAGTATGTTTTTAGTAGGATCTAGTTGCTTTTAGGGATGTTTTTATTAGTTTTTATGTTAAGTTCACATTTCTGGACTTTACTATAAGTTTGTGTATTTTTCTGTGATTTCAGGTATTTTCTGGCTGAAATTGAGGGACTAGAGCAAAAATCAGATTCAGAGGTTGAAAAAGGACTGCTGATGCTGTTGGATTCTGACCTCTCTACACTCAAAGTGGATTTTCTGGAGCTATAGAACTTCAAATGGCGCGTTTCCAATTGCGTTGGAAAATAGACATCCAGGGCTTTCCAATAATATATAATAGTTCATACTTTGCCCGAGTTTAGACGACGCAAAAGGGCGTTGAACGCCAGTTCTATGCTGCAGTCTGGAGTTAAACGCCAGAAACACGTCACGAACCAGAGTTGAACGCCAAAAACACGTTACAACTTGGCGTTCAACTCCAAAAATGACCTCTCCACGTATAAACTTCAAGCTCAGCCCAAGCACACACCAAGTGGGCCCCGGAAGTGGATTTCTACATCAATTACTTACTTTTGTAAATCCTAGTAGCTAGTCTAGTATAAATAGGACTTTTTACTATTGTATTTAGGTCTTTTGGACCATCTTATGATTTTTAGTTCATCTTTGGATCATATTGATCACGTTTGGGGGCTGGCCATTCGGCCATGCCTGAACCTTCATCACTTATGTATTTTCAACAGTAGAGTTTCTGCACTCCATAGATTAAGGTGTGGAGCTCTGCTGTTCCTCATGATTTAATGCAAAGTACTACTGTTTTTCTATTCAATTCAACTTATTCCGCTTCTAAGATATCCATTCGCACCCAAGAACATGATGAATGTGATGATTATGTGATGCTCATCATCATTCTCACTTATGAACGCGTGCCTGACAAACACTTCCGTTCTACATGCAAACAAGCTAGAATGAGTATCTCTTAGATATCTAATACAGAGGATCGAGTCCGAGATATTAGAATCTTCGTGGTATAAGTTAGAACCCATGGATGGCCATTCTTGAGATCCGAAAAGTCTAAACCTTGTCTGTGGTATTCCGAGTAGGATCTGAGAAGGGATGGCTGTGACGAACTTCAAACTCGCGAGTGCTGGGCGTAGTGACAGACGCAAAAGGAGGGTGAATCCTATTCCAGTATGATTGAGAACCTCCAGATGATTAGCCGTGCCGTGACAGAGCATTTGGACCATTTTCACAGAGAGGATGGGATGTAGCCATTGACAACGGTGATGTCCTACATAAAGCTTGCCATAGAAAGGAGTAAGATTGATTGGATAAAGACAGCAGGAAAGCAGAGGTTCAGAGGAATGAAAGCATCTCTATACGCTTATCTGAAATTCTCACCAATGACATACATAAGTATCTTTATCTTTATTTTATGTTTATTTATTATTATTATTCGAAAACTCCATAACCATTTAATATCCGCCTGACTGAGATTTACAAGATGACCATAGCTTGCTTCATACCAACAATCTCCATGGGATCGACCTTTACTCACGTAAGGTTTATTACTTGGACGACCCAGTGCACTTGCTGGTTAGTTGTGCGAAGTTGTGAAGTTATGTTTGGACCATGGTATTGTGCACCAGGTTTTGGCGCCATTGCCAGGGAGAGAACGAACAACAAATTTTACAACCTGAGTAACAATTTCGCATTACCACTGCTTTAGGCCAAAACCTTTAAGATTAGTGTTTGGTTTTCGATTCTAAATTATTTTTATCCTTTCAAAACAATAAATCAGTTTTCAAAATATTATTTTCCAAACTACGCGGTACGGGATAGACTAGAGCCGATACTGCCAGCTTAAGCGCCAGTACGCATTTTCACAGAAACTTTTTCGAAAGAAAATACATTTTCCAACTCAGAAAAATTCACTGAAATCAAATTTCACATTTATATTTTCAAATTAAAACTTCTAAATTTTGAATCTATTCCGAGCACTAAAATTACTTTATTAAAACGGTTTTACATGAAAACGCAGGTTCTTACATCCTCCCCTCCTTAAAAAGATTTTTGTCCCCGAAAATTTGAGTTACACGATATATCCCCATCAAAGCGTCCTGTCGTGTCGATGTTCCCTCTCGCCTTCCGCTGCGTCACTCTGATATCGTCATCAAGAACCCGAACTTCCTTTAAACAAATACTGATGTTTGTAACATTTTTCAAAACCTTCAAAACAAGTTTATTATAAACTAGCTCATTGTGAAAACTTTTTCAAAAGAGTAAAAAAAATCATTTGCTCGAAAGTCAATTACCTTAAATCACGATTTTCTTAAATAAAAGCTTTTCAATTTGAATCTTTTTCGATAAGATAAATTGGACACCTTTACAAATGAACAAAATCAGAAAACTCACTTCTCTTTTTAAACGATATCATTCAAACCAAGAATTTTCCCGATGTAGTTTCAAAACTGAATCATTTAAACCAAAGTTCCAAACCAAATTTCAAAATCATTTTAACCCTTAAAACTTTTTCAACATGGTTCAAGACTACACCAATTAGAAATTAAAAATCATAAGTAAAAACCACAAAAGAAACAGTCGGCATTCCTCTTGCCGCCAGTGTTGAGCCTCACCCATCAACTGATACGCCGCAACTCCATGAACTAGTTTTCCGGAACATGTTGAGCTCGTAACGCATAGGCTAGGTTAGCCATCCTCACTACCTCTCTGTTAACGTGATCGACCTCATCCGTGAGTTGCCATTCGGGTTTCCTTTCCACACTAAACAGTCGATATCAAGGTGATCAGTCTCAATATCAAAAGTCTAGTGCTTCAATTATCCCAAAAAGACACTAAAAAACAAGCATGCTATGAAATATCAAGTAGATAACCTAGATAGCATGAAAGAAAAATGACCCAGAGTGTGCAACGAAGCACAATCGGTCCATCCTTCAGGCTCACCAGGACGAACCGCTCTGATACCACTAAATGTAACACCTCAATTACCCTGAGCCTTACCTCTAGCCGTAAAGCAAAGGTTAATCAGAGGTTACGACAGTCCTAAGGCTTATACGTATTTATATATATAGAAGGAAATAATATAATCTAGAAGCCTGATGAAGGATATAGCTCAAGGACAAAGTTACAAAAGCGGGAAACGTTCACACGAAGCTAACGCATATGATACAAGGTAAGGGAATAAAACATATATAAATATAAGAATATAATAATCATAGAGAACTAGCTGCAGCTTGCGGAGTTTAAGCCGACAAGTTACAAATAGAAGGATACAGAGTTCTAGAATTAAAACAGCTTATACAACCTATCTCTCAAATAAGCCTCTAAGGCTATAAAGATAAATATACAAAAGGTGAGAGACTACTATGACGAAAGTAATATAGAAATAAACAAGGAACAAACCATACTCCGCTCTGTCACCATATCCGTAATCTCACCGACGTAGATTACAACCTGCATCTAAAAAAACAACAACAAAGTATGGAATGAGAACCGGAGGTTCTCAGTATGGTAACAGTGCCCAATGATGTAAGATGTAAGGCTTCGGGACACCGAAGGCAATTCTAGAACTTCACATCACATAATGATATTCAAGCTTAGAACAAAATAAATAAAAGAACTTAAACCATAAACTAGGGTTATCTAAACTTAGGGGGATTCTAACTAACACTAATCACACTGTTGTATCCCATCGCCACCGTGCGATCCCATCGCCACCGCCTACCTAACCTCCTTAGCACCAGACAATCACAATTAATGAAAACAAATAAAACACAAGTAGAAGCATATAAAGCAAGTAGTTCAAGTAAGCAAATAGGCATGTTATACAATTAGGCAAACTTACGTAATCAAAGCAAACAAGCACATAAAAGATGCATATGATGAATGCCTATCCTATTGGCTCGTGATATAACTTGTCGGTCCATAAATTCCAACCCGACAAATGCTTTCGGATGTCGCTTTTCTGCCGCACCCACGAATATAGTGTCGGGCACACTCTATTGACCCACGGATATTGTGCCGGGCAGACTTTATTTACCCACAGATATAGTGCCGGGCACACTCGCATGCATAACCCAAGGATATAGTGCCTGGCCCACTCTTGCAGTAGAAAAGATTATTAATCATAGTTCAATTCCAAGGACATAATACCCTGCAAACTATCATACTTAACCCAAGGATATAGTGCCTGAAACACTCTCAACATTCATCAGGATCATTCATCCCTTTTTGAGTCTTCAACTCATCATAACCATCATCAATTAATCACTTCCATTCCGAGCTCATTAGTTCATCAATTTCCCAATTTATTGTCAACAATCACCATATGCACCACTCTTCCTTCTCTCTCAACTAACTCATCCGCAATATACCAGAAACCTAAACCTCCGTTTGCTAACTTTTCAAAGGAAAACCCAACTTAAACCCCTAGGACCTTTCTAATATTGCAACACTCCAAAATAAGCCCAAGAGTCTTAAAATGGTATTATAGAACCATACAACCTTGTCAAAAAGGTGAAATAGTTGAAAACAAAGTTTAAAATTATGAAACAGGGCGTGTGCGTCTACACAGGGGAGTGCTTGCACACACCCAGGAAGATTTTGAAAGTGTGCGTACGCAACGGGGTGTGCGTACGCACAGGTAATAAAATTTATAAAGTCTGTTCACTCGCACAAGCTGTGCGAGCGCCCCTAACAGACGTCCCTTCCCGACTTGTGCGTGCGCATAGGGATGTGTGTCCGCACAGGTCGTAATTCTTCATTGATGTGCGCGTGCACAATCTATGCTAGCGCTGCTACCAAAGCCCTTTCGCCTGCCTGTGCATACGCACAGGTTTGTGCGTCCGCACAGAATAACATTTTTGCATTGTTATGCATGCGCACAAGGCTGTGCGTGCGCACATATCAGAAATCCTGAAATTCTGCAACTTTGCAGAATTTCAGATTTTCAACACCAACTTTGAATGATCATAACTTCCTCTACAAAATTCCAAATTTTGCAAACTTTATATAAAATCGAAGGGTTTTCAATAATCTTCAACTATAAACCATGTTCAACAAAATTTGAAAACCGATGCAAAAGTTATGATCAGACTAAGTTCACCAAATATCCATTTTTACCCAAAATCTCATAAACTCAATTTTTAACCAAACCTCAATCCAATACCAACTCAATCACATATCAACCAAACCAAAATAGTCCAAGATTCATACAAACACTACCTCAACCATTTTCTCACTCACACAACCTTCTAAACCATTCAACAATTCTAACTCCAACCTAATTCACATTCTTCAAATTTCCATTAACCTTATTAACATCAACATGACTTCTCACCACTTCCATCATTATTCAACTATACCACATCCAACATTTAATATCTCAAATTATCAACCCCGTCAACACTCATCAATCCAAACATAAAATATAAAACACTATAATCAATCTTCCACCAACACCTTCACCAATCATCATTCTTTCACTATCAATCTTCATCAACAATCTCATTGATGCTTTGTACCAATAATCAACAATATACATTCATTCAAAATTCAATATACCTCATACCTCAATATCATTATTTAACAATATTTACAACATCAATTCATCAAGCATCATCAACCAACCAACATCAATAACCACTATAAATCCTCATCAATTCCATTAATTTATCACCAAACAATAACTAACATTTACCAACATCATAATACATCATTAGCACCAATGATCCTCAACAATTACCATCATCATACATATACCACAACAACCACATATCCAATTCAATCCTATCCTATGGGCCACTAGCCTAAGTGTCCATGAACATTACATATTACATAAAAGAAACCAAAACCATACCTTGGCCGATTTCCAAACGCACCAAACACCAAAATGAAGCCACCAAGCTTGATCCAAGGCCTCAACCAACTCCAACAAACACCAAAGCTCAAACTAACAACACATATATATACCAACATCAAAACCTAAGATACACAAAGCAACTAAACACAAGGGTTTAGTGAAACTTTACCTTACCCAACATGATTAGGGGTAAAATTCAACATTTACTCGCTACTAGAGATCACCTAAACAACCAAAACCACAAAATCTACTCAAAAACCAAACATAAAAACGCGCAGAACCTAGGGCACGAAACTGGGAAGTGAGACGCGATTTTTTACCAAGTTTCTTTGATAAAAACATAGATCTCGACAAGAGCTTCGCGTGGTCACAAACGGCTCGTCAATCGGAGCTCCGGATCAAAAGTTATGGCTTCCGAAAGATGGAGGTGAATAGTGCACTCTCTATTCTTCCTCCCTTCCCTCTTACCAGCGCCCCTTTCTCTTTTTGGGGAGCAAATGAGCTGAAAAACTCATTAAAGGAGTTTATATATGTTGGACCTTGGGACTGGTTTGGGCCCGGTCTAACCGTTAGTATTTTTGGTCCGTTTGGCCCACTTTGGGCTAAAACCTTTAAGATTAGTGTCCGGTTTTCGATTCTAAATTATTTTTATCCTTTCAAAACAATAAATCACTTTTCAAAATATTATTTTCCAAACTACGCGGTACTGGATAGACTAGAGCCGGTACTGCCAGCTTAAGCGCCAGTACGCATTTTCACAGAAACTTTTCGAAAGAAAATACATTTTCCAACTCAGAAAAATTCACTGAAATCAAATTTCACATTTATATTTTCAAATTAAAACTTCTAAATTTTGAATCTATTCTGGGCACTAAATTACTTTATTAAAACGGTTTTACGTGAAAACGCAGGTTCTTACACTCGACAGGCGACGGTGCGGTACCAAGTCACAGACCCTTTCTCCCTTTCCTAATGGTGACAGCAGCGCTCAATCGTGGTGTACTCCTCCACGTACGGTGACGGCGCGGTGCTCTCCTTGACGAGCGCGGTGCTCAATCGCGAGAAACCCCTCTCCCTTCTCTTCACCTTCTCGTTCTTCCTTTGTTCCTCCGTTTCTAAGTATTTGAGAAGACTGATTTTGATATTCTCTGAATTAATTCATTACAGTTTAGTTAGATTTTTACTTTTTAGTTAGTAAATTATTTTGCTGTTCTCTGGTTTGTTGGTATGTGATTTCGCTGTTCTACAGATTATTATTACTGTGTATAAAATTTTGTTATATGTATATAAGAGCAAATAAAAATTATAATATAAAGTGCTATAGAGATTATTGAACTGAGACGCTAAAAGTCTGCACAAACATTGTAAACAATCTTGCTGTAAAGGATTAAATTATCGTATCGAGAAGCTGATGAACACATTTGGGGGTTTCGATCTCATTGTTGGCGGCAGCCCTTGCAACAACCTTGCTGGGAGCAATAGGGTAAGCAGGGGGATGGATTAGAGGGCAAAGAATCTTCCCTCCTTTTTTATTACTGGCATATTTTTTACTTGGCTAAGAATATAATGACCACCAACCAATGAACTATGTCTAAAGAAAGAAAGAAAAAAAGAAAAAAAGAAAAAAACTGTTAATGTTCTTTGTAAAATCCAAACATTTTGGAGGTTATCTAACTTGAAAATAGTTTCTACACCCCATTTTTGTTGCCAAAGTAAAGGCAACGGGTTTAAATAAGTTTTCATTTTTCACATTTGTGATTTCATATAGTTTTGGGAGTTGATTGAGAGTATAGTTTGATTATCTGAGTTTTCTACTTACTTTTTTATGTGTGAAGACCATGAGATTTGAGATTCAGTAGAGTTATGTAATTGTATGCTTGACTCATTGAAAGGAATATAATTTAGATGCCATAGTATAATTTTCTTATTGTTATGTAGCAAAAAACTGTATTCAATATTTTTATTTATTTTTAGTTTAAGGGAGTACTTAACCTTTGTGGATGTTAAAAAATAAGTTTCTAAAACTATTTATTTGAGTTAGCTATCATTTTGTGCTTGAAAGTATCATGTTATGCTGAGAAAAATATTATGTTGAGACATCATTTATATTTGAACAAGTTCTTTAATGATTTTTTTCATTTAAAAGTTTAGAATTCTCTACTATATTACTTTTTATTTCTCCTCAACTTTATTTATTTCCGGTATTACTATTTGAGTTTTACTTTCTTTTTTTTTAATTTAATTTTTTCTTACCAAAATCTGAGAATTAGATGAATAATTCTAAACAAAATTGAATGAACCTTGAAAGAGATTTACTTTATAGCTTTGTCAAACAAGATTTATAATTCAGATGAACAAGGTTTAATTGTTACTCAGAAGTACTAAATCTCCTTAGGCTATTATTAAAAGAAATTTTTGGATGACTAATTTTACTAATTAATTCTTTTTTATTTAGTCCTCTTCATAATGGAACTTTTCACTTGCATTTTATTCTATTTTTGCATTTGAAGAGTCAAAAAAAGGCTTTGTACCAATGTCTCGTGATTATTTTATTTTTGGGACGTGCGAGTATTTTATTAGAGTTGAGCCGCTCCCGCTTTTTCAAAGCCAAGAGCTTTAACTACAGATCACTTATATATACACACTAAAAATCTACCATTAATATTAAGACACTTATCATCGTATATGAATATACACCAACTATATATTCAATTAGCTTAATTTGCTTAGCTAGGCTTCATGAATCATGACTGTGGTGCTTCACATGTTACAATGGTTGTAGATTTATACATTATCAAAAAACGTGATTTGCTGGACCATTACAACATGTATGTAAAATGTTATATCTGCATCTTACATTTCTTATTTTTTTTTATTTAGTTTTTATACAGAAGTACCAAAGAAAAAGAGAATTACAAATAAAAAAATGAACAGAGAATGGAATAAGGATTGTAATGTTTTTGTTCAAATCTAGATCTTTTATATTCATCAGAATTATTTCATAATTCACTGAGTTAACTAGTTCATATAGAATCGATTATTATTTTTTATTTGTTTGTTCTGTTGGCCACCTTGATTGAGTTAAATAGTTCATAGAGAATAATGTAAATTTTATTCTTTACTCTTTTATAGAGAAAGATTGCTTTAGAGGAGTTTGAGGAACATTGGTGGATATTCTAGGACTTAAAGATTGCAATTTGTTAAGCCATGACTCCGTAAGTTTTATATCTTATGTTGCAACAAACTTCTCTTGGTATGAATGTTGATGAAGCGCTTTCACTCTTGCGATCTAAGCAATCGTCTGCAAATAGTGCACAAAATCCAAACTTCATTCCTTGGCATTCTCCTCCATCGATTCATATACCAAATCATGATTAGGTATATGTGTGCTAAATTGTTGTAACACTTGAGTATACATGTTATTGTTAAGCTAATGTTTTGACTATAATTTTTTTGTCTATTTAAATTTGACTGCAGCTTTTTTATTGTTGGATGAGGTTTTCTGAAGAGATAAAGGCAATTCTTGACACAATGGTAAAGCACAAAGTCTTTTTGGTTTCATATAGAAAAATTAGTTTCTTTTTTGTTTAAGTTCATCATCAGAAAATCATGTATTCTGCTTACTTATGTTTATTATTTATTTGACTTGGTAACTTAGCAAGTATGTTAATTGGAACTTCGAAGACCTTTCTATATATATGCAATATATATTATTAGCTTATTCTCCCTATATTGATTAAATTGAATTTAAATATAGTTAGTGTGTCTTATATATCCTTCAATTGTCATATAAATATAATAAAGGTAAAAAATATATTACTTTAGATATTAAAAAAGAGAACCTAAGAAAAACTTAATAAAGTGTTGCTTTAGGTATTAGAAAAAGACAACTGCAAATAAACTTAGATAAGTGTTGCTTTAGGTCTATAAAAAAGGTAACTTAAAAGTCTCTGGACAAGTGTTGCTTTAGGTATATGAAAAAACAACTAGAAAAGACTTATATAAGTGTTGCTTTAGGTATATGGAAAAGCAACTTAAAAAAATTTGGACAAGTGTTGCTTTATGTATTAGAAAATACAACTCGTAAAAAGTGTTGCCATAAAACCTTATCTAAAGCATTGTGTTTGGGTCCTTTAAGACAACCCTTTCGTGGAGTTGCTTTTTTCGCAGAAAAGGCAACGCTTTTCGCAGAAAAGGCAACGCTTTTTGAAGGTTGCTATGAAAAGGGTTTCCTTATTATAGGCAACATTTTTAAAGGGTTGCCTCAGCCCAAATTTGTTGTAGTGATATTCAACCTCTGAGGCAGAAAGAATTTGGTTAAGAATTTGCTAACCAAATCTGTCCAAGTTGCTATACTTTCTTTAGGTTGTGTTTCAAGCCATTGACCATCTCGGTCCCTCACAGCAAAAGGGAATAACAACAAGCTGTAGACGTCAGCGGGAACCCCATTGGTCTTGATTGTATTACTGGTGCGCAGAAATTGTGATTACACTTTGATTATGTAAAATTCATTGCTCTTTCTTTCCCTGGCAATGGCGCCAAAAACATGATGCCAATACCATGGTTCACAACTTCGCACAACTAACCAGCAAGTGCATTGGGTCATCCAAGTAATACCTTACGTGAGTAAGGGTCGAATCCCACGGAGATTGTTGGTATAAAGCAAGTTATGGTCACCTTGTAAATCTCAGTCAGGCGGATATAAAATAGTAATGGGGTTTTCGAAAATAATTAATAAAATAGGGATAGAAATACTTATGTAAATCATTGGTGAAAATTTCAGATAAGCGAATAGAGATGCTTTCGTTCCTCTGAACCTCTGCTTTCCTGCTATCTTCATCCAATCAGTCTTACTCCTTTCCATGGCTGGCTTTATGTAATGCATCACCATTGTCAATGGCTACTTTCGGTCTTCTCTCGGGAAAATGATCCAAATGCCCTGTCACGGTACGGCTAATCGTCTGGAGGCATCACCCTTGTCAATGGTTACATCCTATCCTCTCAGTGAATATGGTCAACGCACCCTGTCACGGCACGGCTATTCATCTGTTGGTTCTCGATCATGCTGGAATAGGATTTACTATCCTTTTGCGTCTATCACTACGCCCAGCAATCGCGAGTTTGAAGCTCGTCACAGTCATTCAGTCATTGAATCCTACTCGGAATACCACAGACAAGGTTTAGACTTTCCGGATTCTCTTGAATGCCGCCATCATTCTAGCTTACACCACGAAGATTCCGATTAAGAGATCTAAGAGATACTCATTCAATCTAATGTAGAACGGAAGTGGTTGTCAGGCACGTGTTCATAGGGAATGATGATGATTGTCACGTTCATCACATTCAGATTGAAGTGCGAATGAATATCTTGGAAGCGAAATAAGATGAATTGAATAGAAAACAGTAGTACTTTGCATTAATCTTTGAGGAACAGCAGAGCTCCACACCTTAATCTATGGAGTGCAGAAACTCTACCGTTGAAGTGTACATAAGTGAATAGAGGGTAAGCATGGCCGAATGGCCAGCCTCCCATGGAGGTCTAGAGATCTAAAAATGATCAAAAGATCAATTCCCCGATGTCTAATACACTAGTAAAAAGTCCTATTTATAATAAACTAGTTACTAGGGTTTACAGAAGTAAGTAATTGATGCATAAATCTACTTCCGGGGCCCACTTGGTGTGTGCTTGGGCTGAGCTTGAGTGTTGCACGTGTAGAGGTCCTCCTTGGAGTTGAACGCCAGTTTTGGTGCCAGTTTGGGCGTTGAACTCCACTTTGCAACTTGTTTCTGGCGCTGGACGCCAGAATTGGGCAGAGAGCTGGCGTTGAATGCTAGTTTGCGTCATCTAAACTTGGGCAAAGTATGGACTATTATACATTGCTGGAAAGCCCTGGATGTCTACTTTCCAACGCAATTGTAAGCGCGCCATTTTGAGTTCTGTAGCTCCATAAAATCCATTTTGAGTGCAGGGATGTCAGAATCCAATAGCATCAGTAGTCCTTCTTCAACCTCTAAATCTGATTTTTGCTCAAGTCCCTCAATTTCAGCCAGAAAATACCTTAAATCACAGAAAAACACACAAACTCATAGTAAAGTCCAGAAATGTGAATTTAACATAAAAACTAATGAAAACATCCCTAAAAGTAACTAGATTCTACTAAAAACATACTAAAAACAATGCCAAAAAGCGTATAAATTATCCGCTCATCACAACACCAAACTTAAATTGTTGCTTGTCCCCAAGCAACTGAAAATCAAATAGGATAAAAAGAAGAGAATATACTATAAATTCCAAACTATCAATGAAGTATAGCTCCAATTAAATGAGCGGGACTTATAGCTTTTTGCCTCTTGAATAGTTTTGGCATCTCACTTTATTCATTGAAGTTCAGAATGATTGGCTTCTATAGGAACTCAGAGTTCAAATAGTGTTATTGACTCTCCTAGTTCAGTATGATGATTCTTGAACACAGCTATTTTATGAGTCTTGGCCGTGGCCCTAAGCACTTTGTTTTCCAGTATTACCACCGGATACATAAATGCCACAGACACATAATTAGGTGAACCTTTTCAGATTGTGACTCAGCTTTGCTAAAGTCCCCAATTAGAGGTGTCCAGGGTTCTTAAGCACACTCTTTTTTTTGCTTTGGACCTTGACTTTAACCGCTCAGTCTCAAGTTTTCACTTGACACCTACACGCCACAAGCACATGGTTATGGACAGCTTGGTTTAGCCGCTTAGACCAGGATTTTATTCCTTTAGGCCCTCCTATCCACTGATGCTCAAAGCCTTGGGATCCTTTTTATTTGCCCTTGCCTTTTGGTTTTAAGTGTTATTGGCTTTTTGCCTTGCCTCTTGGTTTTAAGAGCTTTTGGCTTTTTCTGCTTGCTTTTTCTTTTTTTTTTTTTTTTGCCTATTTTTTTTTCTCTTTTTTTTTCTGCAAGCTTTGTTCTTTGCTGCTTTTTCTTGCTTCAAGAATCATTTTTATGATTTTTCAGATTATCAAATAACATGTCTCCTTGTCATCATTCTTTCAAGAGCCAACATATTTAACATTCTTAAACAACAACTTCAAAAGACATATGCACTGTTCAAGCATACATTCAGAAAATAAGAAGCATTGTCACCACATCAATATAATTAAACTAAGTTCAAGGATAAATTCAGAACTCATGTACTTCTTGTTCTTTTGAATTAAAACATTTTTCATTTAAGAGAGGTGATGGATTCATAGGACATTCATAACTTTAAGACAAAGTTACTAACTACTAATGATCATGTATTGAAGACACAAACATAGATAAGCACTTAGCATAGAACACGAAAAATAGAAGAAATAAGAACAAGGAATGAATCCACCTTAGTGATGGTGGCGTTTCCTTCTTGAGGAACCAATGATGTCCTTGAGCTCTTCTATGTCTCTTCCTTGTCTTTGTTGCTCCTTCCTCATTGCTTTTTGATCTTCTCTAATTTCATGAAGGATGATGGAGTGCTCTTGATGTTCCGCCCTTAATTGTTCAATGTTGGAACTTAATTCTCCTAGGGAGGTGTTGATTTGCTCCCAATAGTTCTATGGAGGAAACTGTATCCCCTGAGGTATCTCAGGGATCTCTTGATTTGCAGTCAAATGTTCTACCACTGAGCTATAGACCCTTTGAGATGAATCTTTCCATCTCCCATGACTCGGAGGTGGAAGCCTTTGTCTTCCCTTTCCCTTTTCTAGAGGTTTCTCCGGTCTTAAGTGCCATTAATGGTAATGGAAAAACAAAAAATCTTATGCTTTTACCACACCAAACTTAGAATATTGCTCGCCCTCGAGCAAAAGAAGAAAGAATAGAAGAAGAAGAAGAAGAAGAAGAAGAAGAAGATATGGGGGAGATGGAGGGATGTGTGTATGGATGTGAGTGGTGAATGGAAAACAGAAGGGATGATCATGAATGGAGAGAGAGGGTGAGGTGGGTGGGGATCCTGTGAGATTCACAGATCCTGAGATGATCCTGTGGTGTCCACAGATCTTGAGGTGTCAAGGATTTACATCCCTGCACCAATTAGGCATGTAAAATGCCCTTGCTCACAACTCTGGGCGTTTAGCGCCAAATTGGTGCCCATTTTGGGCGTTCAACGCCCATTTGTTGCCCATTTCTGGCGTTGAACGCCAGAACCATGCTTGTTCTGGGCGTTGAACGCCAAGCAGGTGCTTCCTCCAGGGTGTGATTTTTCTTCTGCTGTTTTTGATTCTGTTTCTAAATTTTTCGTTTATTTTGTGACTCCACATGATCATGAACCTATAAAGACATATAACTAAGAAAAATATAGTTAGATAAATAAAAATTAGGTTGCCTCCCAACAAGCGCTTCTTTAATGTCAATAGCTTGACAGTGGGCTCTCATAGAGCCTCACAGATGTGCAGAGCTTTGTTGAGACCTCCCAACACCAAACTTAGAGTTTGGATATGGGGGTTTGACACCAAACTTAGAGTTTGGTTGTGGCCTCCCAACACCAAACTTAGAGTTTGACTGTGGGGGTTTTGTTTGACTCTGCTTTGAGAGAAGCTTTTTCTGCTTCCTCTCCATGGATGCAGAGAGAGATCCTTGAGTTGTAAACACAAGGTTGTCCTCATTCAATTGAAGGATCAATTCTCCTCTGTCCACATCAATCACAGCTCTTGTTGTGGCTAGGAAAGGTCTTCCTAGGATGATGGATTCATCCTCTTCCTTTCCAGTGTCCAGGACTATGAAATCAGCAAGGATGTAAAGGCCTTCAACCTTTACTAACACGTCCTCTACTTGTCCATAAGCCTGTTTTCTTGAATTGTCTGCCATCTCTAATGAGATTTTAGCAGCTTGCACCCCATAGATTCCCAGTTTCTCTATTACAGAGAGGGGCATGAGGTTTATTCCTGAACCAAGGTCACACAGAGCCTTAAAGATCATGGTGCCTATGGTACAAGGTATTATGAACTTTCCAGGATCCTGTCTCTTCTGAGGCAATGTCAGTTGATCCAGATCACTTAGTTCATTGGTGAACAAGGGAGGTTCATCTTCCCAAGTTTTAATGCCAAATAATTTGGCATTCAGCTTCATGATTGCACCAAGGAACTTGGCAGCTTGCTCTTCAGTAACATCCTCATTCTCTTCAGAAGAGGAATACTCATCAGAGCTCATGAATGGCATAAGGAGGTTCAATGGAATCTCTATGGTCTCTAGATGAGTCTCAGATTCCTTAGGTTCCTCAGAGGGAAGCTCCTTATTGATCACTGGACGTCCCAGGAGGTCTTCCTCCTTGGGATTCACGTCATTCTCCTCTCTTGTGGGTTCGGCCAAGGTAATTAATTCAATGGCCTTGCACTCTCCTTTTGGATTCTCTTCTGTATTGCTTGGGAGAGTACTAGGAAGGATTTCAGTGATCCTTTTACTCAGCTGGCCCACTTGTGCTTCCAAATTTCTAATGAAAGACCTTGTTTCATTCATGAAACTTACAGTGGCCTTGGATAGATCAGAGACTAAGTTTGCTAAATTAGAGGTATTTTGTTCAGAGTTCTCTATCTGTTGTTGAGTGGATGATGGGAAAGGTTTATTATTGTTAAACCTGTTTCTTCCACCATTATTAAAGCCTTGTTGAGGCCTTTGATCCTTCCATGAGAGATTTGGATGATTTCTCCATGATGGGTTATAGGTGTTTCCATATGGTTCACCCATGTAATTTACCTCTGCTATTGCAGGGTTCTCAGGATCATAAGCTTCTTCTTCATAAGAAGCCTCTTGAGTACTATTGGATGCAGCTTGCATTCCATTCAGACTCTGAGAAATCATATTGACTTGCTGAGTCAATATTTTGTTCTGAGCCAAAATGGCATTCAGAGTATCAACTTCAAGAACTCCCTTCTTCTGAGGCATCCCATTACTCACAGGATTCCTCTCAGAAGTGTACATGAACTGGTTATTAGCAACCATGTCAATGAGTTCTTGAGCTTCTGCAGGCGTTTTCTTTAGGTGAATGGATCCACCTACAGAAGTATCCAATGACATCTTTGATAGCTCAGATAAACCATCATAGAATATATCCAGGATGGTCCATTCTGAAAGCATGTCAGAAGGACACTTTTTGGTCAGCTGCTTGTATCTTTCCCAAGCTTCATAGAGGGATTCACCTTCTTTTTGTCTGAAGGTTTGAACATCAGCTCTAAGCTTGCTCAGCTTTTAAAGAGGAAAGAACTTGGCTAAGAAAGCCGTGACCAGCTTATCCCAAGAGTTCAGGCTGTCTTTGGGTTGAGAGTCCAACCATATTCTAGCTCTGTCTCTTACAGCAAAAGGGAAAAGCATGAGCATGTAGACTTCAGGATCTACTCCATTAGTCTTAACAGTATCACAGATCTGCAAGAATTTAGTTAAGAACTAAAAAGGATCTTCAGATGGAAGTCCATGAAACTTGCAGTTCTGCTGCATCAGAGAAACTAGCTGAGGTTTCAGCTCAAAGTTGTTTGCTCTAATGGTAGGAATGGAGATGCTTCTTCCATGTAAATTGGAATTTGGTGCAGTAAAGTCACCAAGCATCCTCCTTGCATTGTTGTTGGATTCGGCTGCCATCTCCTTTACTTGTTCGAAATTTTCAATCAAGTTGTCTCTGGATTGTTGTAATTTAGCTTCTCTTAGTTTCCTCTTCAGAGTCCTTTCAGGTTCTGGATCAGCTTCAACAAGAATGCCTTTTTCTTTGTCCCTGCTCATAAGAAAGAGAAGAGAAAAAGAAAAGAAGAGGAATCCTCTATGTCACAGTAAAGAGGTTCCTTATTGTTAGTAGAAGAAGAAAAGAAGAAAAAATTCGAACAGAGATAGAAGAGGGGGTTCGAATTTGGTGAGTGATGTGAGGAAGAGATGTTAGTAGATGAATAAATAAATAGAAGGAGATAAGGGAGAAGGATTTTCGAAAATTATTTTTGAAAAAGGGTTAGTGATTTTCGAAAATATTTTTTTGAAAAAGGTTAGTAATTTTCGAAAATTGAAATCAAAAATTAAAATAATTAGTTAATTAAAAAGAATTTTTGAAAAAGAGGGAAGATATTTTTGAAAATTAGAGAGAGAGAGAGTTAGTTAGGTGGTTTTGAAAAAGATAAGAAACAAAAAGTTAGTTGAAACAAATTTGAAAAGATAAGAAGTTAGGAAGTTAGAAAAGATATTTTGAAATCAAATTTTTGAAAAAGGTAAGATAAGAAAATATTTTTGAAAACATATGATTGAAATTAGTTTTTTTTTTTTAAAAGATTTGATTTTTAAAATCACAATTAATGACTTGATTCACAAGAAATCATAAAATATGATTCTAGAACTTAAAGTTTGAATCTTTCCTAACAAACAAGTAACAAACTTGAAATTTTTGAATCAAAACATTAATTATTATTGTTATTTTCGAAAATTTGATATAAAAATAAGAAAAAGATTTTTGAAAAATATATTAAAAATTTTCGAAAATAACTAAGAAAAATGAAAAAGATTTGATTTTTGAAAAAGATTTTGAAAAAGATAAGATTTTTAAAATTGAAAATTTGATTTGACTCATAAAAATAACTAGATTTTAAAAAATTTTGAAAAAGTCAAATCTAATTTTCGAATTTATGAGAAGAAAAAGGAGAAGATATTTTTTTTTTTTGAATTTTTAATGATGAGAGAGAAAAACAACAAAAATACTCAATGCATGAAAATTTTGGATCAAAACAATGAATGCATGCAAGAATGCTATGAATGTCAAGATGAACACCAAGAACACTATGAAGATCATGATGAACATCAATAACACATTTTTGAAAATTTTTTAATGCAAAGAAAACATGTAAGACACCAAACTTAGAAATCTTTAATGCTTAGGGACTAAGAATTCAAGAATGCATATGAAAAACAAGAAAAGACACAAAACATGCAAATGCAAAGATCAAACAAGAAGACTTACCAAGAACAACTTGAAGATCATGAAGAACACTATGAATGCATGAATTTTCGAAAAAATGCAAGATGCACATGCAATTGACACCAAACTTATAACATGACTCAAGACTCAAACAAGAAACATGAAAATATTTTTTGATTTTTATGATTTTATGATTTTTTTGTATTTTCTTTAATTTTTTTCGAAAATCATTTTGAAAAAGAAAAATAAAGATTCCAAAATTTTTAATATGAATTCCAGGAATCTTATGCTCTTTAGTCTAAAGCTCCAATCAAAGGGTTAGGCATGGCTTAATAGCCAGCTAAGCTTTAGTATGTAAATCAGGAACAGCAGCAGATGGATTAGCAACAACTAGCTTGCTCTTGATAACAAATTGGAAGCCTCAGTCCAAATGAATTCAGACATGGCTTTACAGCCAGCCAGGCTTCACATGCTTCATGAAACACTAGAATTCATTCTTAAAAATTCTGAAGAAAAATATATTTTTGAAAACATTTTTATTTTTATTTTTATTTTCGAAAACAAAGGAGAAATTTTTTGAAAGATTTTTTTGAAAAATTTTTGAAAACTTTTTGAAAAGAAAACCAAAAGAAAGTTACCCAATCTGAGCAAAAAGATGAACCGTCAGTTGTCCAAACTCGAACAATCCCCGGCAACGGCGCCAAAAACTTGGTGCGCAGAAATTGTGATTACACTTTGATTATGTAAAATTCATTGCTCTTTCTTTCCCTGGAAATGGCGCCAAAAACATGATGCCAATACCATGGTTCACAACTTCGCACAACTAACCAGCAAGTGCACTGGGTCGTCCAAGTAATACCTTACGTGAGTAAGGGTCGAATCCCACGGAGATTGTTGGTATGAAGCAAGTTATGGTCACCTTGTAAATCTCAGTCAGGCGGATATAAAATAGTAATGGGGTTTTCGAAAATAATTAATAAAATAGGGATAGAAATACTTATGTAAATCATTGGTGAGAATTTCAGATAAGCGAATAGAGATGCTTTCGTTCCTCTGAACCTCTGCTTTCCTGCTATCTTCATCCAATCAGTCTTACTCCTTTCCATGGCTGGCTTTATGTAATGCATCACCATTGTCAATGGCTACTTTCGGTCTTCTCTCGGGAAAATGATCCAAATGCCCTGTCACGGCATGGCTAATTGTCTGGAGGCATCACCCTTGTCAATGGTTACATCCTATCCTCTCAGTGAATATGGTCAACGCACCCTGTCACGGCACGGCTATTCATCTGTTGGTTCTCGATCATGCTGGAATAGGATTTACTATCCTTTTGCGTCTGTCACTACGCCCAGCAATCGCGAGTTTGAAGCTCGTCACAGTCATTCAATCATTGAATCCTACTCGGAATACCACAGACAAGGTTTAGACTTTCCGGATTCTCTTGAATGCCGCCATCATTCTAGCTTACACCACGAAGATTCCGATTAAGAGATCTAAGAGATACTCATTCAATCTAATGTAGAACGGAAGTGGTTGTCAGGCACGTGTTCATAGGGAATGATGATGATTGTCACGTTCATCACATTCAGATTGAAGTGCGAATGAATATCTTGGAAGCGAAATAAGATGAATTGAATAGAAAACAGTAGTACTTTGCATTAATCTTTGAGGAACAGCAGAGCTCCACACCTTAATCTATGGAGTGCAGAAACTCTACCGTTGAAGAGTACATAAGTGAATAGAGGGTAAGCATGGCCGAATGGCCAGCCTCCCATGGAGGTATAGAGATCTAAAAATGATCAAAAGATCAATTCCCCGATGTCTAATACACTAGTAAAAAGTCCTATTTATAATAAACTAGTTACTAGGGTTTATAGAAGTAAGTAATTGATGCATAAATCTACTTCCGGGGCCCACTTGGTGTGTGCTTGGGCTGAGCTTGAGTGTTGCACATGTAGAGGTCCTCCTTGGAGTTGAACGCCAGTTTTGGTGCCAGTTTGGGCGTTGAACTCCACTTTGCAACTTGTTTCTGGCGCTGGACGCCAGAATTGGGCAGAGAGCTGGCGTTGAACGCCAGTTTGCGTCATCTAAACTTGGGCAAAGTATGAACTATTATACATTGCTGGAAAGCCCTGGATGTCTACTTTCCAACGCAATTGTAAGCGCGCCATTTTGAGTTCTGTAGCTCCAGAAAATCCATTTTGAGTGCAGGGAGGTCAGAATCCAATAGCATCAGTAGTCCTTCTTCAACCTCTAAATCTGATTTTTGCTCAAGTCCCTCAATTTCAGCCAGAAAATACCTGAAATCACAGAAAAACACACAAACTCATAGTAAAGTCCAGAAATGTAAATTTAACATAAAAACTAATGAAAATATCCCTAAAAGTAACTAGATTCTACTAAAAATATACTAAAAACAATGCCAAAAAGCGTATAAATTATCCGCTCATCACAACACCAAACTTAAATTGTTGCTTGTCCCTAAGCAACTGAAAATCAAATAGGATAAAAAGAAGAGAATATACTATAAATTCCAAACTATCAATGAAGTATAGCTCCAATTAAATGAGCGGGACCTATAGTTTTTTGCCTCTTGAATAGTTTTGGCATCTCACTTTATCCATTGAAGTTCAGAATGATCGGCTTCTATAGGAACTCAGAGTTCAGATAGTGTTATTGACTCTCCTAGTTCAGTATGATGATTCTTGAACACAGCTATTTTATGAGTCTTGGCCGTGGCCCTAAGCACTTTGTTTTCCAGTATTACCACCAGATACATAAATGCCACAGACACATAATTGGGTGAACCTTTTCAGATTGTGACTCAGCTTTGCTAAAGTCCCCAATTAGAGGTGTCCAGGGTTCTTAAGCACACTCTTTTTTTTGCTTTGGACCTTGACTTTAACCGCTCAGTCTCAAGTTTTCACTTGACACCTACACGCCACAAGCACATGGTTAGGGACAGCTTGGTTTAGCCGCTTAGACCAGGATTTTATTCCTTTAGGCCCTCCTATCCACTGATGCTCAAAGCCTTGGGATCCTTTTTATTTGCCCTTGCCTTTTGGTTTTAAGGGTTATTGGCTTTTTGCTCTTGCCTCTTGGTTTTAAGAGCTTTTGGCTTTTTCTGCTTGTTTTTTCTTTATTTTTTTCGCCTATTTTTTTTCTCTTTTTTTTTTTCTGCATGCTTTGTTCTTTGCTGCTTTTTCTTGCTTCAAGAATCATTTTTATGATTTTTCAGATTATCAAATAACATGTCTCCTTGTCATCATTCTTTCAAGAGCCAACATATTTAACATTCTTAAACAACAACTTCAAAAGACATATGCACTGTTCAAGCATACATTCAGAAAACAAGAAGCATTGTCACCACATCAATATAATTAAACTAAGTTCAAGGATAAATTCAGAACTCATGTACTTCTTGTTCTTTTGAATTAAAACATTTTTCATTTAAGAGAGGTGATGGATTCATAGGACATTCATAACTTTAAGACAAAGTTACTAACTACTAATGATCATGTAATGAAGACACAAACATAGATAAGCACTTAGCATAGAACACGAAAAACAGAAGAAATAAGAACAAGGAATGAATCCACCTTAGTGATGGTGACGTTTCCTTCTTGAGGAACCAATGATGTCCTTGAGCTCTTCTATGTCTCTTCCTTGTCTTTGTTGCTCCTTCCTCATTGCTTTTTGATCTTCTCTAATTTCATGAAGGATGATGGAGTGCTCTTGATGTTCCGCCCTTAATTGTTCCATGTTGGAACTTAATTCTCCTAGGGAGGTGTTGATTTGCTCCCAATAGTTCTGTGGAGGAAACTGTATCCCCTGAGGTATCTCAGGGATCTCTTGATTTGCAGTCAAATGTTCTACCGCTGAGCTATAGACCCTTTGAGATGAATCTTTCCATCTCCCATGACTCGGAGGTGGAAGCCTTTGTCTTCCCTTTCCCTTTTCTCGAGGTTTCTCCGGTCTTAGGTGCCATTAGTGGTAATGGAAAAACAAAAAGCTTATGCTTTTACCACACCAAACTTAGAATATTGCTTGCCCTCGAGCAAAAGAAGAAAGAATAGAAGAAGAAGAAGAAGAAGAAGATATGGGGGAGATGGAGGGTTAATGGACTAAGCAAACAATGGTTGATCAATTGTTCTAGTTAGACAAATTGAAATAAGAGTTTAGAATATCCAAAAGCATAAGAGATTGTAAATTAAGAATAGCAAACAGTGAATGGTTGGGAAAACAGAATGAGAATGGAGTTAAGGCCTTAGAGATGTTTAAATATCTAGATTAATGTTTGATGTCAACTATCTTGGTCATGCAATGATTTATTTCATGGCAAATTCCAAGTGATTGAATTGTTATTCCTAGGCAATACAATCTCCTCTAATCCAACCAACCGTCAATTTTTTGATCACTCAATTGTACTAAAGGGTTAAGTTCAAATTTCGATTTATAAGCCACACAAACCCTAAAAACCCAAAAATGATGTAGTTATATGTCACGTATCACATCAAATCCAGAAAATTAAGGAGTCATGAGAAAGTGGTTTCAAGCTGTAATTCTAATAATATGGCTTTTCCAAGATTCAATAGAATTCAAGTTAGATCAGAGTTATTTTCCAATACTCACTAATCCGTAGGATGAAGAACGAAATCAATTCTTAAACAATAATCAATGCATTAATCAAGAGTAGAAGAACAAAAATTATTAATCTATCAAAGTAAACAAAGCTCCTAACCTTAACAATGGAGGTTTAGTTGCTCATAGTATGGAAAAAATCCTAGCAGAGAAAAGTATAAAATTCCAGAATGAAAATTAGGACCCGAGAAGTCCCCACGAGGGAAAATATCTATCCTATTTATAGTCCTAATTAAAATTGATTTAAAACTTAAATAAAACCCTAACAACTCTTTTCTAATTAGTAAATTGATTTGAAATCAAAAGATATACTTCCGTTGATCAAATATGCACGTGTGGTCCCCATTCTTGTTCACGCTATCGGCGCTAAACACCGATGATTGGACATTTAACGCTAGCCATCCAGTAAGCCTTGATCGCAAAATAAGAGTCTCGGTACTAAATGCTGGTGGCTGGCATTTAGCGCCCACCGTCTAGAATGCTTGGCACAAACTACAAAGTCCTTAGCGCTAAACACCGAGTTGTGACGTTTAGCGCCACCTATGCAATGGAGAATTGGCCTTATTGAGCTCTTGCAGTCATGCGTACATGAAGCACATGCGTATACATGACCTCCCTTGCTGCTATAGTGATGTGTATGCATGCATGATGCGTACGCATGAGGCTCCTTTGATTTATAAATTTTTCATCAAGTCTTCATCCGAATGCTATCTGAAATCAACAAACAGCCGCAAAACTCAAAGTAACATCCAATGGGGTATAATCCACTCAAATCCTCTAATAAATCAATATAATGCCATATAAATCATATAGAAAAGATACTAATGATACTCACGCATCACTTTTGGGGATATAATCATAATACCAACTCTAGCACCATCTTTATGCTTCGAACAATCAAAGTACAATGTCCAAATTTCAGAATTCACCTCGATAATATTTGCCCCTTGGTCATTGGGATTATTCAATCGATCGACTAGAAAATCCGCAATGACCTTATCTTTAACAGCCTTAACTGGCACATACTGCAAATCAAACTATGTTAAAGCAAGCATCCACTTGCCTAATCGACCTCTTAACATAGGATATAATAACATATACTTTATCAAATTCGTCTGAGCAATCATCTTCGTAGTTTTTGCAACCATATAACATTTCAACTTTGTGCAAGCATAATAAAGAGAAAGACATAACTTTTCAATTGGAGAATATCTTGTCTCGATATTAGACAAAACTCGACTCAGATAATAAAATGCCCTTTCATGTCCTTCCTCATCGTCTTGAGCCAACATGCACCCAATAGTATTTGTCAATGCTGCAATGTATAATTTTAATGGTTCATGAGGACGAATGGTTGCCATTATTGGTGCTTTCGACAAGTAGTCTTTGACCAATTCAAATGCCTTTTGATGTTCCTCTATCCACACATATTGGAACTCGTCTTTGAGCTTGACTAAAGATGAAAAAACATGCGTGCGACCAAAAAGATTAGAAATAAAATGTCACAGAAAATTAATCTTTACCAAGAAAGACTGCACTCCTTCTTTGATGTTAGTGGTGGTAACTCCAAGATTGCCTTAGCTTTATTTTGATCAAAAGCAATTCTTTTCTTTTGAACTACAAATTCCAAAAAATTTCCTGTAGATACTCCGAACGTACATTTCAAAGGATTCATCTTTAAACCTTTCTGGTGCATTGTTTCGAATGCTTGACATAAATGATCGAGATGTTGGTCTATCGAGTTTGATTTAACCATCACATCATCGATATATACTTTCATAAACTTTCCAATAGAGCTCTCTTTTTCTTTTTCTTTTTTTTTTTTTTGCTGTATTTGCAATCTATTTTTCAGTATTTGATCCCAATCTATTTTGGAATGTCCTCTTGTTCTCACACGTCGCTGGCTTTTGAAGGTCAATCTCATCTAGTGAAGCATCTTTATGTGATAAGAAACATTTTCTTTTTACTTTTGGCCTTATATTCTTGCATCTCAGCTATCACATTATCATAAGCATTGTGCAGAATTGCAATCAACTCCTCAAATTTTGATACAAATTCACAAATATTGTGTGAGCAAAATACCAAATCATCAAATTTCCTACTTCTTAGCTCTAATAAAGGCTCATCATAACTTGTAACACCCTAATTAGCCTAAGCCTTACCTCGCATCGTAAAGCAAAGGTTAATCAGAGGTCACGACAGTTCTAAGCTCATACATAGAATATATAAAAGAATAATGTAATATCTAGAAGCCCGATGAAAGATATAGCTCAAAGATTGGATTTGAAAAGCGCAAAACATACTAACAAAGCTACTAGCTCGAGACACAAGAAATAAACAAGATATATCAAAATATAAGTACATAATATCATAGGAAACTAGCCACAACTCGCAGAGTTTAAGCTGGCTAGCCATATACAAGTATACAGAACCATATGGAACCTGACAGTTTAAAAAAATAGTTTATACAAATTTTTCTCTAATAATACAAGCCTCTAGGCTAAACAATATACAAAAGAGAGATGTATAAACAGATAACCAAAAAGACTCCAAAATAATCCAGGATCCTCCACTTCTGTAACTATCTAACGCAACTCACCGAGGTGGGTTACGACCTGCATCTGAAAAACACAACAAAGATATGGTATGAGAACCGGAGGTTCTCAGTATGGTAACGGTGCCCAATGATGTAGGATATAAGACCCCGGGATTCCAAAGGCAATCCTAAGCTCCATATCCATCACAAGATTCAAGCTTAAGGCATTCTAAAAACAACTAAACATAATATAAACCTTATCATAAATAAACCGGTTAATCTATCTTAAGGGATTTCTATTCTAACCAAACACCGCTGTCCCACAGCCTTCACCAACCTATTCTCCATGCGATCCCATCGCCACCGCCTTCCGAACCTCCTCAATCCCAATAGAAAGCACAAGTAATATACAATGCAAGTAAAGCACAAGTAGAAGCATATAAGGCAATTAATTCAGATAGCAAGTAAGCATGTTATTCAATTAGGCAAGCCATTACAACTAAACAAAGCATACAAGCAGATAGAAAATGCATATGATGAATGCCTGCCCTACTGGCTATGATATCACATTGTCGGTTCAACTGCCAACCCGACACATCTCCATGGAGATGTCGCCCTTTGGATTTCTCATATGGGAACCCCCGAAATATAGTGCCTGGATCACTGTCCAGGTACCGGCGCCTGCACGCTCTATAGGTCCGAAGGGAAGCGAGCGGGATCTATTGCCACCGACCTCACATCTAAGCGCAAGTGGGACAAACCACCGCCCTTACGCCGCCGCCGCTACCTTGAACAGGTGGAATCCAACCTCAGCCCCTGCCCAGGCGCATAGCGTCTCATAATCTCAGAAAATTATTAGTTCAGTGGTTTTCAAAAAGCATTTTTCAGTATTCAGAGATCCATCACCTCAATCCGAGTCCCCGACTAATCTCAACCACTGTCCATTCGTAACTCAGTTTCCAAGTATCAACAATTCATCATTCCTCATCTCATATATCATTCATCCTTCACCTAACGTCGAACCCTCTATCAGCACACCAGAAACCTAGGCCTCCGTTTTCTAATTTATCTTAAAATCAAGTACTTGAACCTTTAAGTTATATCCCATGTTATAATACTCAAAACTAGTCCCAAAAGTCTTAAAATAGTGTTTTAGGAGCTCACAACCTTGTTGGGAAGGTAGAATAGTTGAAAAACAAGCAAAATTTGAGAAACAGGACGTGTGCGGCCGCACAGGGGTGTGTGCGTGCGCACGTCCAAGAAGTTTTTAAGAGTGTGCGTACGCACATGGGTGTGCGTACGCACATGGGTGTGCGTACGCACATGTGTCAAAACTCAAATTGGTTTGTTCACTCGCACGACCTGTGCCAGCGCCCCCAACAGACTGACCTTCCCGACGTGTGCGTCCGCACAGACCTGTGCATCCGCACAGGTTGAAGTTTTTCCTTGGATATGTGCGCACACAAGCTGTGCTAGCGCTATGAACAGAACGCATTTCTCTACCTGTGCATGCGCATAGGTGTGTGCGTCTGCACAGGTTGAAATATTTGCAGGGTGTGCGTC
Organism: Arachis hypogaea; assembly: GCF_003086295.3. Lineage (NCBI taxonomy): Eukaryota > Viridiplantae > Streptophyta > Magnoliopsida > Fabales > Fabaceae > Arachis > Arachis hypogaea. The sequence goes on from NC_092047.1 coordinate 64,018,466, forward strand.
CGCACGAGGGTGTGCGCCCGCACATATCAGAAATCATGAAATTCTGTAACTTTGCAGAATTTCAGATTTTTAACACCAATTTTGAGTGATCATAACTTCCTCTATAAAATTCCAATTTTTACAAACTTTATATAGATTTAAAGGGTTTTCAAAGATATTTAATTCTAAACAAATTTCAATCAATTTCGAAAACCGAGGCAAAAGTTATGATCAAACAAAGTTCACCAAAAACCCAATTTTACCAAATTTTACAATTACCACCATATCTTACCATACCCATACCAAATCATACCAAACCATCCAAAACCCCATATTCATTAAATATACCTGTCGTATCATAATACACTAACCTTGCTACATTCTTCTTCTCATTGCATTACTCTCAATTCCAACATCAACTATATAACACTTATGATCAAAATCACCATTTCATAAATTATAACACTACAATTATCATAAGAAACCAACTTCCAATCTATACAATCATTCAACAACATCTCATCATTATAATTCATTATAAATCAATCCAACATTTATCAATTCAATAACATTTAACACACCAACCATCATTTTAGTTCAACCTATCTTATTGGTCACTACTCACTAGCCTATGTGTCCATGAATATTATATACTACATAGAGGAAACCAGAACCATACCTTGGCCGATCCCTAATATGCACCAAACCCTAAATTGAGCCCAAGATAAGCTTTCAAGCACAATCTAAGCCACCAAGAATCTCCAACAAGCATCAACAAGCTCCAAACATCACCATAAACAAGCTATATGTACATAAACCATCATAAATCAACCTAGGGCTCATTAAAATTAAAATTTCACAAGAGTTTCAATGCCTCATATCTTGCCCAATAGTTTTGGAAGCCAAAACTAACATCAATCAAAGGCTAGAGTGTACCTAAACACCCAAAAATCACAAAACCTCACTTAGCCAAAACCCTAAAAACTCAAAACTTTGAAGAGAGGAACTGGGAAGATTTCGTGATTACCTCATAATTTTCTTGGATCGATTTTATAGAGCTCTTCACAAGGAATGCATAGCCGCAAACGGTGCGGCGATCGGAGCTCTGTAGCTCAAGATATGAGCTTGAGAAGCTCTATGTGAATAGTGTTAATGGAGTCTCACTTCTCCTTCTCTTCTTAGCTGGTGGTGTGTGTTAGTGAGTGTGTTGTGGATGATGGGTTCACTTAATGAACCTTTTTATATATTGGGCTTAGGCCCGGTCCAACTCGTTAGCATTTTTAGCCCGTTTGGCCCAACTTCAGGCCAAACCTTTAAAATTAACGCCCAGTTTTCAACTTCTAATATTTTTCTAAGGTCTTGGAATGTTTTCACTTTTTCCCGCTGATGCACGGAATTGTGATCACACTTTTCACAACTCTGGTATAACTAACCAGCAAGTGCACTGGGTCATCCAAGTAATAAAACCTTACGCAAGTAAGGGTCGATCCCACGGAGATTGTCGGCTTGAAGCAAGCTATGGTTATCCTGTAAATCTTAGTCCGGTGGATTCAAATGGTTATGAGGTTTTGATAATTAAAATATAAATAAAACATAAAATAAAATAAGATACTTATGTAATTCATTGGTGGGAATTTCAGATAAGCGTTTGGAGATACTTTGTTGCTTCTGAACCTCTGCTTTCCTATTGTCTTCATCCAATCATGCGTGCTCCCTTCCATGTCAACCTGTATTTTGGTGGATCACTGTTGTCAATGGCTATCATCCATCCTCTCAGTGAAAATGGTCCAGGCACGGTTTCTGTACGGCTAATCAACTGTCGAATCTCTCGTCTCGGATGAAAAATAACAGGCACAGCTACCTCACGGCTAATCATCTGTCGATTCTCACTTGTATCGGAATAGGATCTCTCTATCCTTTTGCACACTGTCACTGCACCCAACATTCGTGAGTTTGAAGCTTGTCACAGTCATCCCATCCCAAATCCTACTCGGAATACCACAGACAAAGTTTAGACTTTTCGGATCTTAGGAATGCTGCCAATTGGTTCTAGCCTCCACCACGAAGGTTCTAATCTCACGGATTCGAATGCTCTATTGTCAGGAGAGGCATGTCAAATTCGTGGATCAGAGAACCAAGAGACTATACTCCGGCTGTCATCCAATGACTACGTTGAACATCATGTAGACCGCTTGTGGTTGTCAGGCACGCGGATCTTGGCTAAGCGAGTAACGAAGATAGTAGGTGATTGTCACGGGTCACCCCTTCATTCTGACTTAACTAAATTAAGTACGAGAGTATATCTTGGAGAAGAAGTAAGTGTGAATTGAAAGAGAAACAATAGTACTTGCATTAATTCATGAAGAACAGAGCTCCGCACCTTAATCTATGAGGTGTAGAAACTCCACCGTTGGAAAATACATAAGAGAAAATAGCCTAGGCATGGCCGTGAGGCTAGCCAAGCATGAAGTTGATAAAAGATGAAAAAAGGGCCTAATCTATAAATACAATAGTAAAAAGTTCTATTTATACTAAACTAGTTACTAAGGATTACAGAAAATAAGTAACTGAGTGCAGATAGTGCAGAAATCCACTTCCGGGGCCCACTTGGTGTGTGCTTGGGCTAAGCATTGAGCTTTACACGTGCATAGGTCTTTTCTAGAGTTAAACTCCAGCTTGGATGCCAGTTTGGGCGTTTAACTCCAGTTCTGGTGCCAGTTCCGGTGTTTTACGCCAGAAAAGGGTCTCTAGCTGGCATTGAACGCCAGTTTGGGCCATCAAATCTCGGGCAAAGTATGAACTATTATACATTGCTAGAAAGCCCAAGATGTTAGCTTTCTAGCCCAATTGAGAACGCGCCGATTGGACTTCTTTAGCTCCAGAAAAACGCGTTTGAGTGCAGGGAGGTCAGAATCCAACAGCATCTGCAGTCCTTTCTCAGCCTCTGAATCAGATTTTTGCTCAGGTCTCTCAATTTCAGCCAGAAAATACCTGAAATTACAGAAAAATACACAAACTCATAGTAAAGTCCAGAAATGTGATTTTTACATAAAAACTAATAAAAATATAATAAAAAGTAACTAAAATATACTAAAAACTACCTAAAAACAATGCCAAAAAGCGTATAAATTATCCGCTCATCACAACACCAAACTTAAATTGTTGCTTGTCCCCAAGCAACAAAAAACAAAAATAGGATAAAAAGAAGAGAATATACAATAAATTTCAAAATATCAATGAAGCTTAGTTCCAATTAGATGAGCGGGACTAGTAGCCTTTTGCTTCTGAACAGTTTTGGCATCTCACTTTATCCTTTGAAGTTCAGAATGATTGGCATCCATAGAAACTCAGAATTCAGATAGTGTTATTGATTCTCCTAGTTTAGTATGTTGATTCTTGAACACAGCTACTTTATGAGTCTTGGCCGTGACCCTTAGCATTTTGTTTTCCAGTATTACCACCGGATACATAAATGCCACGGACACATAACTGGGTGAACCTTTTCAGATTGTGACTCAGCTTTGCTAGAGTCCCCAGTTAGAGGTGCCCAGAGTTCTTAAGCACACTCTTTTTGCTTTGGATCACGACTTTTACCACTCAGTCTCAAGCTTTTCACTTGGACCTTCATGACACAAGCATATGGTTAGGGACAGGTTGATTTAGCCGCTTAGGCCCGGATTTTATTCCTTTGAGCCCTCCTATTCATTAATGCTCAAAGCCTTGGATCCTTTTTACCCTTGCCTTTTAGTTTAAAGGGTTATTGGCTTTTTCTGCTTGCTTTTTTCTTTTTCTTTCTTTTTCTTTATTTTTCGCCTTTTTTTTTCGCAAGCTTTGTGTTTTTCACTGCTTTTTCTTGCTTCAAGAATCAATTTTATGATTTTTCAAATTATCAATAACATTTTTCTTTTTTCATTATTCTTTCAAGAGCCAACAATCTTAAAATTCATAAACTTTACTATCAAAAATATGCACTGTTCAAGCATTCATTCAGAAAACAAAAAGTCTTGCTACCACATCAAAATAATTGAACTATTTTCAAGATAGAATACGAAATTATGCACTTCTTGTTCTTTTGCAAATAAAAACATTTTTCACTTAAGAAAGGTGAGAGATTCATGGAATCTTTCATAGCTTTAAGACATAAACTTTAAACACTAATGATCATGTAATAAAGACAAAAACATAGACAAAACATAAAGCATAAAAACGAAAAATAGAAAAATAAGAACAAGAAAATTAAAGAACGGGTTCACCTTAGTGACGGCGGCTAGTTCTTCCTTTTGAAGATCCTATGGAGTGCTTGAGCTCCTCAATATCTCTTTTTTGCCTTTGTTGCTCTTCCCTCATGGCTCTTTGGTCTTCTCTGATTTCATGGAGGATAATGGAGTGCTCTTGGTGCTCCATCCTTAGTTGCTCCATATTGAAACTCAAATCTCCTAAAGAGGTGTTGAGTTGCTCCCAATATCTTTGTGGAGGAAAGTGTATCCCTTGAGGCATCTCAGGAATTTCTTGATGAGGAATTTTCTCATGCTCTTGTTGAGGTCCATGAGCGGGCTCTCTTGTTTGCTCCATCCTTTTTTTAATGATAGGCTTGTGAGATGAATCTCTCCATCTTCCATGACTCAGAGTTGGAAGCAACTGCCTTCCCTTTCCTCTTCCTAGAGGTTTCTCCGGCCTTAGGTGCCATTAATGGTTATAAAAAAATAAAAAACAGAGCTTTTTTCCACACCAAACTTAAAAGGTTTGCTTGTCCTCTAGCAAAAGAAGAAAGAAAGGATTAGAGGAAGAAGAGATGGAGGAGATGGAGGTGTGTGAATGGTTCGGCCAAGGGGGTTTTAGGTGGTTATGATGTGTGAAAATGAAGGAGTGATGAGGGGCTTATATAGGAATGGAGTGGAGAGGGAATTCTTGTAATAAGGGTTGGGTTTGAGAGGGAGATGATTTGAATTTGAATGGGTGGGGGTAGGTGGGTCGTATGATGGTTTTGGAGGAGAAATGGAGGTGATTGGTGGAGGTTATTTTGGGGAAGAGTGTTATAGAAAGGTGTGAAAAGAAGAGAAAAAGAGTTGGGCTAGGTGGGGATCCTATGGGATCCACAGATCTTGAGGTGTCAAGGAATTCTGCTCCCTGCACCTTTCTGGCATTTAAACGCCCCTGGACAACCCTTTCTAGCGTTTAAACGCCAGTATGCTGCGTTTCCTGGTGTTAAACGCCAGGCTGATGCCCCTTTCTGGCGTTTAACGCAAGGCTGATGCCCCCTTTCTGGCGTTAAACGCCAGTCTGTCTGCCAATTCTGGCGTTTAACGCCCAGAATGCTGTCAGACTGGGCGTTAAACGCCCATTCTGCTATCCTTACTGGCGTTTAAACGCCAGTAAGCCTGTCCTCCAGGGTGTGCTATTTTTTATGCTATTTTTTTATTCCGCTTTAATTCTGTAGCTGTTTTTGTGACTCCACATGATCATCAACCTAAAGAAAACATAAAATAACAATGAAAAATTGGTGCACGAAATTGTGATCTCAGGCAACGGCCCCAAAAACTCTGTACGCACGTCTTAATAAATTGTTTTTCATTCACAACTTCGATACAAGTAACCAGCAAGTGCACTGGGTCGTCCAAGTAATAAAACCTTACGTGAGTAAGGGTCGATCCCACGGAGATTGTTGGTATGAAGCAAGCTATGGTCATCTTGTAAATCTCAGTCAGGCGGATAATAATTGATTATGGAGTTTTCGAAAATAATACTAATTAAACAGAAAATAAAGATAGAAATACTTATGTATATCATTGGTGAAAATTTCAGATAAATGTATAGAGATGCTTTCGTCCCTTTGAACTTCTGCTTTCCTGCTGTCTTTATTCAATCAGTCCTACTCATTTCTATGGCTGGCTTTATGTAAGGACATCACCATTGTCAATGGCTACTTTTCATCCTCTCTGGAAAATGGTCTGATGCGCTGTCACTGCATGGCTAATCATCTGGAGGCATCACCGCGGTCAATGGCTGCATCCTATCCTCTTGTGAAAATGGTCCAAATACTCTGTCACAGCACGGCTAATCATCTGAGGTTCTCGATCATACTGGAATAGGATTCACCCTCCTTTTGCGTCTGTCACTACGCCCAGCACTCGTGAGTTTGAAGTTCGTCACAGTCATTCAATCCCAGAATCCTACTCGGAATACCACAGACAAGGTTTAGACTTTCTGGATTCTCATGAATGCCGCCATCAATCTAGCTTATACCACGAAGATTCTGATTAAAAGATCCAAGAGATAATCATCCAATCTAAGGTGGAACGGAAGTGGTTGTCAGGCACGCGTTCACGGGGTAATGATGATGATTGTCACATTCATCACATTCATGTTGAAGTGCGAATGAATATCTTAGAAGCGGAATAAGTTGAGTTGAATAGAAAAACAGTAGTACTTTGCATTAATTCATGAGGAACAGCAGAGCTCCACACCTTAATCTTTGGAGTGTAGAAACTCTACCATTTGAAAATACATAAGTGAGAGGTCCAGGCATGGCCGAATGGCCAGCCTCCATGCTCTAAGAACCAGACGTCCCAAGATGTCTAATACAATAGTAAAAAGTTCTATTTATAATAAACTAGCTACTAGGGTTTACAGAAGTAAGTAATTGATGCATAAATCCACTTCCGGGGACCACTTGGTGTGTGCTTGGGCTGAGCTTGAATGTTACACGTGCAGAGGTTCTTTCTGGAGTTGAACGCCATGTTGTAACGTGTTTCTGGCGTTCAACTCTGGTTTGTGACGTGTTTCTGGCGTTTAACTCCAGACAGCAGCGTAGAACTGGCGTTCAACACCCTTTTACGTCGTCTAAACTCGGCCAAAGTATGGACTATTAAATATTTCTGGAAAGCCCTGGATGTCTACTTTCCAACGCAATTGAAAGCACGCCATTTTGAGTTCTGTAGCTCCAAAAAATCCACTTTGAGTGCAGGGAGGTCAGAATCCAACAGCATCAGCAGTCCTTTTTCAACCTCTGAATCTGATTTTTGCTCAAGTCCCTCAATTTCAGTCAGAAAATACCTGAAATCATAGAAAAACATACAAACTCATAGTAAAGTCCAGAAATGTGAATTTAACATAAAAACTAATGAAAAAATCCCTAAAAGTAACTAGATTCTACTAAAAATATACTAAAAATAATGCCAAAAAGCGTATAAATTATCCGCTCATCACAACACCACACTTAAATTGTTGCTTGTCCCCAAGCAGCTGAAAATCAAATAGGATAAAAAGAAGAGAATATACTATAAATTCCAAACTCTCAATGAAACATAGCTCCAATCAGATGAGCGGGACTTGTAGCTTTTTGCCTCTTGAATAGTTTTGGCATCTCACTTTATCCATTGAGGTTCAGAATGATTGGCATCTATAGGAACTCAGAGTTCAGATAGTGTTATTGATTCTCCTAGTTCAATATGTTGATTCTTGAACACAGCTACTTTATGAGTCTTGGCCGTGGCCCTAAGCACTTTGTTTTCCAGTATTACCACCGGATACATAAATGCCACAGACACATAACTGGGTGAACCTTTTCAGATTGTGACTCAACTTTGCTAAAGTCCCCAATTAGAGGTGTCCAGGGTTCTTAAGCACACTCTTCTTTTGCTTTGGACCTTGACTTTAACCACTCAGTCTCAAGTTTTCACTTGACACCTTCACGCCACAAGCACATGGTTAGGGACAACTTGGTTTAGCCGCTTAGGCCAGGATTTTATTCCTTTAGGCCCTCCTATCCACTGATGCTCAAAGCCTTGGGATCCTTTTTATTACCTTTGCCTTTTGGTTTTAAGGGCTATTGGCTTTTTGTTCTTACCTTTTGGTTTTAAGAGCTTTTGGCTTTTTCTGCTTGCTTTTTCTTTTTCTTTCTATTTTTTTCTTTTTTTCGCTATTTTTTTTCTACAAGCTTTGTTCTTTGCTGCTTTTTCTTGCTTCAAGAATCATTTTTGTGATTTTTCAGATTATCAAATAACATGTCTCCTTGTCATCATTCTTTCAAGAGCCAACATTTTTAACATTCTTAAACAACAACTTCAAAAGACATATGCACTGTTCAAGCATTCATTCAGAAAACAAAAAGTATTGTCTCCACATCAATATAATTAAACTAAGTTAAAGGATAAATTCGAAACTCATGTACTGCTTGTTCTTTTGAATTACAACATTTTTTTCATTTAAGAGAGGTGATGGATTCATAAGACATTCATAACTTTAAGACATAGTTACTAATTACTAATGATCATGTAATAAGAGACAAACATGGATAAGCACTTAACATGAAGAAAACAAAAAACGGAGAATTTAAGAATAAGGAATGAATCCACCTTAGTGATGGTGGCATTTCCTTCTTGAGGAACCAATGATGTCCTTGAGCTCTTCTATGTCTCTTCCTTGTCTTTGTTGCTCCTCCCTCATTGCTTTTTGATCTTCTCTAATTTCATGAAGGATGATGGAGTGCTCTTGATGTTCCACCCTTAATTGTCCCATGTTGGAACTTAATTCTCCTAGGGAGGTGTTTATTTGCTCCCAGTAGTTTTGTGGAGGAAAATGCATTTGAGGCATCTCCGGGATCTCATGGTGATGAGCTTCATGCGTCTCTTAAGCTCCATGAATGGGCTCTCTTGTTTGCTCCATCCTTTTCTTAGTGATGGGCTTCTCTTCCTCAATGGGAATGTCTCCTTCTATGTCAATCCCAGCCGAATTGCATAGATGGTAACTGAGGTGAGGAAAAGCTAACTTTGCCATAGTGGAAGACTTTTCAGCCACCTTGTAGAGTTCTTGAGGTATAATTTCATGAACCTCCACCTCTTCTCCAATCATGATGCTATGGATCATGATGGCCCGGTCTATAGTAACTTCAGACCGGTTGCTAGTGGGAATGATTGAGCGTTGAATGAACTCCAACCATCCTCTAGCTACAGGCTTAAGGTCCAGTCTTCTCAGTTGAACCGGTTTGCCTTTTGAGTCAATCTTCCATTGAGCTCCTTCTACACATATGTCCACGAGGACTTGGTCCAACCTTTGATCAAAGTTGACTCTCCTTGTGTAAGGGCATGCGTTCTCTTCCATCATTGGCAAGTTGAACGCCAACCTTACATTTTCCGGACAAAAATCTAAGTAATTCCCCCGAACCATGGTGAGATAATTCTTTGGGTTTGGGTTCTTACTTTGATCATGGTTCCTTGTGATCCATGCATTAGCATAGAACTCTTGAACCATTAGAATTCCGACTTGTTGGATCGGCTTTGTTAGAACTTCCCAACCTCTTCTATGGATCTCATGTCGGATCTCTGGATACTCATTTCTTTTGAGTTTGAAAGGGACCTCGGGGATCACCTTCTTCTTGGCCACAACATCATAGAGGTGGTCTTGATGAGCTTTGGAGATGAATCTTTCCATCTCCTATGACTCGGAGGTGGAAGCTTTTGTCTTCCCTTTCCCTTTTCTAGAGGATTCTCCGGTCTTAGGTGCCATCAATGGTAATGAAAAAACAAAAAGCTTATGCTTTTACCACACCAAACTTAGAATTTTGCTTGCCCTCGAGCAAGAGAAGAAAGAATAGATGAAGAAGAAGAAGAAAATATGGAGGAGAGGAGGGAAAGGTGTATTCGGCCAAGAAGAGAAGAGAGGGTTGTGTGGTGTGAAAATGAGGAAGAATGGAAGGCTTTATATAGGGAAGGGAGGGGGGTAAGGTTCGGCCATAAGGGTGGGTTTTGGGTGGGAAATTGATTTTGAATTTTGAAGGTAGGTGGAGTTTATGAGGTAGGTTTATGGGGAAGAGTGGATGGATGTGAGTGGTGAAGTGGTGATAGGGAAGAGAGATTGAGGTGATAGGTGAAGAGTTTTGGGGAAGAGTGTTTATTGGGAAGAGAAGATGAACATTGAGAAGAGGGAAGAGAGTGAGCGGTGGTAGGTGGGGATCCTGTGGGGTCCACAGATGCTGAGATGATCCTGTGGGGTCCACAGATCCTGAGGTATCAAGGAATTGCATTCCTGCACCAATTAGGCATGTAAAATGCCTTTGCATGCAATTCTGGCGTTTAAACGCCAAACTGATGTTTGTTCTGGGCATTCAACGCCGAGATGCAGCATCATTCTGGCATTGAACGCCAGCCAGATGCTTGTTTCTGGCGTTCAGCGCCAGCTCTTCTTCACTGTGCATTTCTGGCGTCTGAACGCCAGGATGCTGCTTGTTTCTGGCGTTGAACGCCAGACAGATACTCCTTACTGGCGTTTAAACGCCAGTGAGTTCCTCCTCCAGGGTGTGATTTTTCTTCTGCTATTTTTTATTCTGTTTTCAATTTTTATATTTATTTTGTGACTCCACATGATCATGAACCTAATAAAACATGAAATAACAATAAAAATAAATTAAAATTAGATAAATAAAGATTGGGTTGTCTCCTAACAAGCGCTTCTTTAATGTCAATAGCTTGACAGTGGGCTCTCATAGAGCCTCACAGATGTTCAGAGCATTGTTGAGACTCCCCAACACCAAACTTAGAGTTTGGATATGGGAGTTCAACACCAAACTTAGAGTTTGGTTGTGGCCTCCCAACACCAAACTTAGAGTTTGACTGTGGGGGCTCTGGTTGACTCTGTTTTGAGAGAAGCTTACTGTGCCTCTTTTCCATGTTTACAGAAGGATGTCCTTGAGTTTTAAACTCAAGGGAGTCCTCATTTAATTGAAGGACTAATTCACCTCTGTCAACATCAATCACAGCTCTTGCTGTGGCTAGGAAGGGTCTTCCAAGGATGATGGATTCATCCTCATCCTTCCCAGTATCTAGGACTATGAAATCAGCAGGGATGTAAAGGCCTTCAACCTTTACTAACACGTCCTCTACTTGTCCATAAGCCTGTTTTCTTGAATTGTCTGCCATCTCTAATGAGATTTTAGCAGCTTGCACCCCAAAGATTCCCAGTTTCTCTATTACAGAGAGGGGCATGAGGTTTATCCCTGAACCAAGGTCACACAGAGCCTTCTCAAAGGTCATGGTGCCTATGGTACAAGGTATTAGGAACTTTCCAGGATCCTGTTTCTTCTGAGGCAATGTCAGCTGATCCAGATCACTTAGTTCATTGGTGAACAAGGGAGGTTCATCCTTCCAAGTCTCAATACCAAATAATTTGGCATTCAGCTTCATGATTGCACCAAGGTACTTGGTAACTTGCTCCTTAGTAACATCCTCATTCTCTTCAGAAGAGGAATACTCATCAAAACTCATGAATGGCATAAGGAGGTTCAATGGAATCTCTATGGTCTCTAGATGAGTCTCAGATTCCTTTGGTTCCTCAGAGGGGAACTCCTTATTGATCACTGGACGTCCCAGGAGGTCTTCCTTACTGGGATTCATGTCCTTCCCTTCCTCCTTGGGTCCGGCCATGATGGTTATGTCAATGGCCTTGCACTCTCCTTTTGGATTTTCTTCTGTATTGCTTGGGAGAGTACTAGGAGGGATTTCAGTGATCCTTTTACTCAGCTGGCCCACTTGTGCTTCCAAATTTCTAATGGAGGACCTTGTTTTATTTATGAAACTCACAGAGGCCTTAGATAGATCAGAGACTAAGTTTGCTAAATTAGAGGTATTTTGTTCAGAATTCTCTGTCTGTTGCTGAGTGGATGATGGAAAAGGCTTGCTATTGCTAAACCTATTTCTTCTACCATTATTAAAGCCTTGTTGAGGCTTTTGATCCTTCCATGAGAGATTTGGGTGATTTTTCCATGAAGGATTATAGGTGTTTCCATAGGGTTCACCCATGTAATTCACCTCTGCTATTGCAGGGTTTTCAGGATCATAAGCTTCTTCTTCAGAAGACGCATCTTGAGTACTGTTGGATGCAGCTTGCATTCCATTCAGACTCTGAAAAATCATATTGACTTGCTGAGTCAATATTTTATTCTGAGCCAATATGGCATTCAGAGTATCAATTTCAAGAACTCCCTTCTTCTGAGGCGTCCCATCACTCACAGGATTCCTCTCAGAAGTGTACATGAACTAGTTATTAGCAACCATGTCAATGAGTTCTTGAGCTTCTGCAAGCATTTTCTTTAGGTGAATGGATCCACCTGCAGAAGTATCCAATGACATCTTAGCTAATTCAGACAGACCATCATAGAATATATCCAGGATGGTCCATTCTGAAAGCATGTCAGAAGGACACTTTTTGGTCAGTTGCTTGTATCTCTCCCAAGCTTCATAGAGGGATTCACCTTCTTTCTGTCTGAAGGTTTGAACATCCACTCTAAGCTTGCTCAGATTTTATGGAGGAAAGAACTTGGCTAAGAAAGCTGTGACCAGCTTATCCCAAGAGTTCAGGCTATCTTTGGGTTGAGAGTCCAACCACACTCTAGCTCTGTCTCTTACAGCAAAAGGGAAAAGCATGAGCCTGTAGACTTCAGGATCTACTCCATTAGTCTTAACAGTATCACAGATCTGCAAAAATTCAGTTAAGAACTGAAAAGGATCTTCGGATGGAAGTCCATGGAACTTGCAGTTCTGCTGCATCAGAGAAACTAATTGAGGTTTCAGCTCAAAATTGTTTGCTCCAATGGTGGGGATGGAGATGCTTCTTCCATGTAAATTGGAGTTAGGTGCAGTAAAGTCACCAAGCATCCTCCTTGCATTATTATTATTTTTGGCTGCCATCTCCTCTTCCTGTTCGAAAATTTCTGAAAGGTGCTTGCTGGATTGTTGTAATTTAGCTTCTCTTAGTTTTCTCTTCAGAGTCCTTTCAGGTTCAGGGTCTGCTTCAACAAGAATGTTCTTGTCCTTGCTCCTGCTCATATGAAAAAGAGAGAACAGAAAAATAATAATAATAGGGATCATTTTTTACCCAAGTATAGAGGTTCCCTTTGTGAGTAGAAGGAAAGAAGAAGAAAAGAATGTAATGTAAAGAAAGAAACACAAGGGTGAAGAGAGCAGAGATGTGAGATGAAGAGAAGTGTTAGTAGATGAATAATTAAATAGAAGGAGATGAAAGAGAAAGAGAATTTTCGAAAATTATTTTGAAAAATGGTTAGTGATTTTCAAAAATAGTTTTTGAAAAAGGTTAGTAATTTTCGAAAATTAGGAATAAAATTAAAATCAAAAATTAAAATAATTAGTTAATTAAAAAGAAATTTTGAAAAAGAGGGAGATATTTTCGAAAATTAGAGAGAAAGTTAGTTAGGTAGTTTTGAAAAAGATAAGAAACAAACAAAAAGTTAGTTAGTTAGTTGAAACAAATTTTGAAAATCAATTTTGAAAAGATAAGAAGATAAGAAGTTAGAAAAGATATTTTAAAATCAAATTTTTGAAAAAGATATGATTTTGAAAAAGATAAGATAAAAAAGATATTTTTAAAAAGATATGATTGAAATTAGTTTTGCAAAAGATTTGATTTTTAAAATCACAATTAATGACTTGATTCACAAGAAATCACAAAATATGATTCTAGAACTTAAAGTTTGAATCTTTCTTAACAAGTAAGTAACAAACTTGAAATTTTTGAATCAAAACATTAATTGATGATGTTATTTTCGAAAATTATGTGATAAAGATAAGAAAAAGATTTTTTGAAAAATATTTTTAAAATTTTCGAAAATAACTAAGAAAAATGAAAAAGATTTGATTTTTGAAAAAGATTTTGAAAAGATAAGATTTTTAAATTGAAAATTTGATTTGACTCATAAAAACAACTAGATTTTAAAAATTTTTGAAAAAGTCAAATCTAATTTTCAAAATTTTAAGAGAGAAAAAGGGAAAGATATTTTTTTTTTGAATTTTTTTTTGAATTTTTATGATGAGAGAGAAAAACATGAAAATGATGCAATGCATGAAAATTTTTAGATCAAAACAATGAATGCATGCAAGAATGCTATGAATGTCAAGATGAACACCAAGAACACTTTGAAGATCATGATGAACATCAAGAACATATTTTTGAAAAAATTTTTAATGCAAAGAAAACATGCAAGACACCAAACTTAGAAATCTTTCATGTTCAGACACTATGAATGCAAAAATGCACATGAAAAACAAGAAAAGATGCAAAACAAGAAAACATCAAGATCAAACAAGAAGACTTACTAAGAACAACTTGAAGATCATGAAGAACACTATGAGTGCATGATTTTTTCGAAAAATGCAAGATGAACATGCAATTGACACCAAACTTAAAATCTGACTTAAGACTCAAACAAGAAACACAAAATACTTTTGATTTTTATGATTTTCTAATTTTTTTGTATTTTTATTTTATATTTTTCGAAAATTAGTGTGAAAAAGAAAAAATAAGGATTCCAAAATTTTTAATATGAATTCCAGGAATCTTGTGTTCTTAGTCTAAAGCTCCGATCTGAGGGTTAGACATGGCTTAATAGCCAGCCAAGCTTTAGAAGATATTGATACTTTCCATGTATAGAGCAACTAAGTGTGTGAGAATCAACAAGCTCTTGTGATGATAAGTTGAAACCCCAGTCCAAAAGATTAGACATGGCTTACATCCAGCCAGGATTCAACAAATCATCATGAAACACTAGAATTCATTCTTAAAAATTCTGAAGAAAAATATATTTTTGAAAACATTGATTTTAAAATATATTTTTTTTCGAAAATAAAGGAGAAATTTTTGAATATTTTTGAAAAATTTTTGAAAATAAAACAAAAAAAAATTACCTAATCTGAGCAACAAGATGAACCGTCAGTTGTCCAAACTCAAACAATCCCCGGCAACGGCACCAAAAACTTGGTGCACGAAATTGTGATCTCAGGCAACAGTGCCAAAAACTCTGTACGCACGTCTTAATAAATTGTTTTTCATTCACAACTTCGATACAACTAACCAGCAAGTGCATTGGGTCGTCCAAGTAATAAAACCTTACGTGAGTAAGGGTCGATCCCACGGAGATTGTTGGTATGAAGCAAGCTATGGTCATCTTGTAAATCTCAGTCAGGCGGATAATAATTGATTATGGAGTTTTCGAAAATAATACTAATTAAACAGAAAATAAAGATAGAAATACTAATGTATGTTATTGGTGAGAATTTTAGATAAATGTATAGAGATGCCTTCGTCCCTCTGAACTTCTGCTTTCCTGCTGTCTTCATCCAATCAGTCCTACTCCTTTCTATGGCTGGCTTTATGTAAGGACATCACCGTTGTCAATGGCTACTTTTCATCATCTCTGGAAAATGATCCGATGAGCTGTCACTGCATGGCTAATCGTCTGGAGGCATCACCGCGGTCAATGGCTGCATCCTATCCTCTTGTGAAAATGGTCCAAATGCTCTGTCACAGCACGGCTAATCATCTGAGGTTCTCGATCATACTGGAATAGGATTCACCCTCCTTTTGTGTCTGTCACTACGCCCAGCACTCGCGAGTTTGAAGTTCGTTACAGTCATTCAATCCCAGAATCCTACTCGAAATACCACAGACAAGGTTTAGACTTTCCGGATTCTCATGAATGCTGCCATCAATCTAGCTTATACCACGAAGATTTTGATTAAGAGATCCAAGAGATAATCATCCAATCTAAGGTGGAACGGAAGTGGTTGTCAGGCACGCGTTCGCGGGGGAATGATGATGATTGTCACGTTCATCACATTCATGTTGAAGTGCGAATGAATATCTTAGAAGCGGAATAAGTTGAGTTGAATAGAAAAACAGTAGTACTTTGCATTAATTCATGAGGAACAGCAGAGCTCCACACCTTAATCTATGGAGTGTAGAAACTCTACCGTTTGAAAATACATAAGTGAGAGGTCCAGGCATGGCCGAATGGCCAGTCCCCATGATCTATGAACCAGACGTCCCAAGACGTCTAATACAATAGTAAAAAATTCTATTTATAATAAACTAGCTACTAGGGTTTACAGAAGTAAGTAATTGATGCATAAATCCACTTCCGGGGACCACTTGGTGTGTGCTTGGGCTGAGCTTGAATGTTACACGTGCAGAGGTTCTTTCTGGAGTTGAACGCTAGGTTGTAACATGTTTCTGGCGTTCAACTCTGGTTTGTGACGTGTTTCTGGCGTTTAACTCCAGACAGCAGCGTAGAACTGGTGTTCAACGCCCTTTTACATCGTCTAAACTCGGTCAAAGTATGGACTATTATATATTTTTGGAAAGCCCTGGATGTCTACTTTCTAACGCAATTAAAAGCGCACCATTTTGAGTTCTGTAGCTCCAGAAAATCCACTTTGAGTGCAGGGAGGTCAGAATTCAACAACATCAGCAGTCCTTCTTCAACCTCTGAATCTGATTTTTGCTCAAGTCCCTCAATTTCAGTTAGAAAATACCTGAAATCATAGAAAAATACACAAACTCATAGTAAAGTCCAGAAATGTGAATTTAACATAAAAACTAATGAAAACATCCCTAAAAGTAACTAGATTCTACTAAAAACATACTAAAAACAATGCCAAAAAGCGTATAAATTATCCGCTCATCAAAAATGAAATGAAAAAGTATTTAACATAGATAAATAAGATTGGGTTGCCTCCCAATAAGCGCTTATTTAATGTCAATAGCTTGATAGTGAGCTCTTATAGAGCTTCACAGACACTCAGAGCATGATGGTGGCCTCCCAACACCAAACTTAGAGTTTGAATGTGGGGGCTCTGTTTGACTCTGTATTGAGAGAAGCTTTTCATGCTTCCTCTCCATGGTTACAGAGGAAGATCCTTGAGCCTTAAACACAAGGTAGTCCTCATTCTGTTGCAGGACTAACTCTCCTCTGTCCACATCAATCACAACTCTTGCTGCGGCTAGGAAGGGCCTTCCAAGGATGATGCATTCATCTTCATCCTTCCTAGTGTCTAGGATTATGAAGTCAGAAGGGATGTAAAGGCCTTCAACCTTCACTATGACATCCTCTACAAGTCAATAAGCCTGTTTCATTGATTTGTCTGCCATCTCTAGTGAGATTCTTGCAGTTTGTACCTCAAAGATTCCCAGTTTCTCCATTACAGAGAGTGGTATGAGGTTAATACTTGAACCAAGGTCACACAGAGCCTTCTCAAAGGTCATGGTGCCTATGGTGCAAGGAATTAAGAACCTTCCGAGATCCAGTTTCTTTTGAGGTAATTTCTGCTGAACCAAGGTGTTTAGTTCCTTAATGAGCAATGGAGGTCCATCCTCCCAAGTCTTATTACCAAATAGCTTGGCATTCAGCTTCATGATTGCTCCAAGATACCGAGCAACTTACTCTTCAACAAGATCTTCATCCTCATCAAAGGAAGAATCTTCATCAGAGCACATGAACTGCAGCATTAAGTTCCATGGAATCTCTATGGTCTCTATAGGAGCCTCATATTCCTTTGGTTCCTCAATAGGGAACTCCTTATTGGTCAGTGGACATCCAGCAAGGTCTTCCTCACTAGAAATCACTGCCTTTTTACTCTCTCCAGGTTCGGTCACTTTGGATATAGTTATGGCCTTGCACTCTCTTTTGGGATTCTCTTCTGTACTGCTTGGGAGAGTACGAGAATGAGTTTCAGTAACTCTTTTACTCAGCTGATCCACTTGTGCCTCCAGATTTCTAATGGAGGACATTATTTCAGTCATGAAACTGTGAGTGGTCTTAGTTAGATCAGAGACTATGGTTGCTAAGTCAGAGAGGCTCTGCCTAGAATTCTCTGTCTGTTGCTGAGACGATGATGGAAAAGGTTTGCTATTGCCAAACAGAATTCTTCCATCATTATTATTATTATTGAAGCCTTGATTAGGCTTCTGCTGATCCTTCCATGAGAAATTAGGATGATTTCTCCATGAAGGATTGTAAGTGTTTCCATAGGATTCTCCCATGTAATTCACTTCTTCCATTTCAGGATTCTCAGGATCATAAGCTTCTCCTTCAGAGGAAGCTTCTTTAGTATTGCCGGATGCAGCTTGCATTCCAGTCAGATTCTGAGAAATCATATTGACTTGCTGAGTCAATATTTTATTCTGAGCCAATATAGCATTCAGAGTATCAATCTCAAGAACTCCTTTCTTCTGAGTCATCCCATTATTCACATGATTTTTTTTAGAAGTATACATGAACTGGTTATTTGCAACTATTTCAATGAGTTCCTGGGCTTCTGCGGGTGTTTTCTTCAGATGAAGAGATCCACCAGCAGAGTGGTCCAATGACATCTTGGACAATTCAAACAAACCATCATAGAATATACCTAAGATGCTCCATTCTAAAAGCATGTCAGAAGGACACAATTTGATCAGTTGTTTGTATCTTTTCCAAGGTTCATAGAGGGATTCACCTTCCTTCTATCTAAAGATTTGGACTTCCACTCTAAGCTTGCTCATCTTTTGAGGTGGAAAGAATTTGGCCAAGAAAGCATTGACCAACTTTTCCCAAGAGTTCAGGCTTTCTCTAGGTTGTGAGTCCAACCATATCCTAGCTCTGTCTCTTACAGCAAAGGGAAAAAGCATAAGTCTGTAGACCTTGGGATCAACCCCATTGGTCTTAACAGTGTCATAGATTTTCAAGAATTTAACTAAGAAATGATGAAGATCTTCCAATGGAAGTCCATGAAACTTGCAATTCTGCTGTATTAGAGAAACTAATTGAGGCTTAAGCTCAAAGTTGTTTGCTCCAATTGCAGGAATTGAGATGCTTCTTCCATAGAAGTTGGAAGTTGGTGTAGTAAAGTCACCAAGAATCTTCCTTGCATCTCCACCATTGTTCTCAGGTTCGACTGCCATGTCTGCCTCTTTTTTCGAAATTTGCTGTAAGGTCCTCTCCAGAGTGTTGTGCTTTAGCTTCTCTTAGCTTCCTCTTCAGAGTCCTTTCAGGTTCAGGATCAGCTTCAACAAGAATGTCTTTATCCCTATTCCTGCTCATATGAAAAAGAAGAGAACAAAGAGAGAAGAGAAATCCTCTATGTCACAGTATAGAGATTCCTTTATGTGTCAGAGGAAAAGAAGAATAGAAGAATGAGGTAGAGAGGGAATAAGAAGAATTCGAACACAGAGAGAGGGAGAGGGTTCGAATTATTAGATGAGTAGAAGAGAAATATTAGTAAATAAATAAAATAAATAGAAAGAGATGAGAGAGAGTATTCGAATTTTAAGAAGACGGAAGAGAAAAATATTTTTATTTTTATTTAATTAATTAAGTTAGTTTTGAAAATTTGAAAAAAGAAATACAAGAAAATTAAAAACTAAAACAATTAGTTAATTAAAAAGATTTTTGAAAAAGTAGTTAGTGATTTTCGAAAATTAGAAGTGGAAAAGTAGTTAGGTGATTTTGAAAAAGATAAGAAATAGTAAACTTTTTAAAATTAAAACAAACAAGTCAAGTAGTTAGTTGAAAAAGATTTGAAAATAAATTTTGAAAAGATAAGAAGTTAGAAAAAGATTTTGAAATTAAAATTTTAAAAAGATATGATTGAAATTTATTTTGAAAAAGAAATTAAAAAGATTTGATTTTTAAAATTAAAGTTGATGACTTGACTAACAAAAAACTTAAAGATAAGATTCTAGAAATTAAAGATTGAACCTTTCTTAACAAGAAAGTAACAAACTTGAAATTTTTGAATCAAAATATTAATTGTTAGCAAGGATTTTCGAAAATATGAAATAAAATTAAGAAAAAGATTTTGAAAAATTAGTTTTAAAATTTTTGAAAACATTAAAAGAAAAATGAAAAAGATTTTGAAAAATTTTAAGAATGAAATTCAAAAATCATAAAAAATGAAAAAGAATTGATTTTGAAAAAGATTTGAAAAGATAAAGTTTTTAAATTGAAATTTTGACTTGACTAACAAGAAACAACTAAATTTTAAAAATTTTTGACCAATTCAACTCAAAATTTCGAAAATTATGAGAAGAATAAGGAAAAGAAATTTTTTTGACTTTTGAATTTTTAATGAGGAGAGAGAAAAACAACAAAATGAAACAAAACATAAAAATTTAAGATCAAAATAAATAATGCATACAAGAACACTTTGAATGTCAAGATGAACACCAAGAACATATTTTTGAAAATTTTTAAGAAAAGAAAGACATGCAAGGCACCAAACTTAAAAATTTTTAAACTTTAGACACTAATAATTCGAAAATGCATATGAAAAACAAGAAAAGACACAAAACAAGAGAAAATTAAAGATCAAACAAGGAAAATCATCAAGAACAACTTGAAGATCAAAGAAGAACACAATGCATGAATTTTCGAAAATCTAAGAAAAATTAACAACATGCAGTTGACACCAAACTTAAAATTTGACACTAGACTCAAACAAGAAACACAAAATTTTTTTTTTGGTTTTATGATTTTATTAATTTTTTTTGTATATTTTTCGAAAAATTTTTGGAAATAGAAAATAAAGAAATTCAAAATTTTTTAATAAGAATTCCAGGACTCCTGTAATGTTAGTCTAAAGCTTCGGTCCAAAAGATTAGACATGGCCAATGGCCAGCTAAGCTTTAGCATAACAAATACAATGATGACCTTTCTACAATGGAAAGTGGAAACCTCAGTCCAAAAGATTAGACATGGCTTAACAGCCAGCCAGGCTTCACATATCATCATGAAGCCCTAGAATTCATTCTTAAAAAAAAATTTTTTTACTTTTGAATTTTTAAAAACTTTTTGAAAAGAAAATAAAGGTTGAAACAAGAAAGAAGGTTACCTAATCTAAACAACAAGATGAACCGTCAGTTGTCCAAACTCGAACAATCCCCGGCAACAGCGCCAAAAACTTGATGCACGGAATTGTGATCACACTTTTCACAACTTCGGTACAACTAACCAGCAAGTGCACTAGGTCGTCCAAGTAATAAAACCTTACGCGAGTAAAGGTCGATCCCACGGAGATTGTCGGCTTGAAGCAAGCTATGGTTATCCTGTAAATCTTAGTCAGGCAGATTCAAATGGTTATAAGGTTTTGATAATTAAAAGATAAATAAAACATAAAATAAAATAAGATAGTTATGTAATTCATTGATGGGAATTTCAGATAAGCGTTTGGAGATGCTTTGTTGCTTCTGAACCTCTGCTTTCCTATTGTCTTCATCCAATCATGTATGCTCCCTTCCATGCAAGTTGTATGTTGGTGGATCACTGTTTTCAATGGCTACCATCTGTCCTCTCAGTGAAAATGGTCCAAGAACGGTTTCTATACGGCTAATCAACTATCGGATCTCTCGTCTCGGATGAAAAATACCAGGCACAGCTACCGCATGGCTAATCATCTATCGGCTCTCACTTGTATCGGAATAGGATCTCTCTATCCTTTTGAACACTGTCACTGCACCCAACATTCATGAGTTTGAAGCTTGTCACAGTCATCCCGTCCCAGATCCTACTCGAAATACCACAGACAACGTTTAGACTTTCTGGATCTCAGGAGTGCTGCCAATTGGTTCTAGCCTCTGCTACGAAGGTTCTAATCTCACAGATTCGAATTCTCTGTTGTCAGGAGAGGCAAGTCAAATCCGTGGATCAGAGACCCAAGAGACTATACTCCGACTGTCATCCAATGACTACGTTGAACATCATGTAGACCACTTGTGGTTGTCAGGCACGCGGATCTTGGCTAAGCGAGTAACGAAGATAGTGGGTGATTGTCACGGGTCACCCCTTCATTCTAACTTAACTGAATTAAGTACGAGAGTATATCTTGGAGAAGAAGTAAGCGTGAATTGAAAGAGAAATAATAGTACTTGCATTAATTCATGAAGAACAGCAGAGCTCCGCACCTTAATCTATGAGGTGTAGAAACTCCACCGTTGGAAAATACATAAGAGAAAATAGCCTAGGCATGGCCGTGAGGCAAGCCAAGCATGAAGTTGATAAAAGATGATAAAAGGGTTTAATCTATAAATACAATAGTAAAAAGTGCTATTTATACTAAACTAGTTACTAAGGATTACAGAAAATAAGAAACTAAGTGCAGATAGTGCAGAAATCCACTTTCGGGGCCCACTTGGTGTGTGCTTGGGCTGAGCATTGAGCTTTCACATGAATAGGCCTTTTCTAGAGTTAAACACCAGCTTGGATGCCAGTTTGAGCGTTTAACTCCAGTTCTGGTGCCAGTTCTGGCGTTTTACGCTAGAAAAGGGTCTCTAGCTGGCGTTGAATGCCAGTTTGGCCATCAAATCTCGGGCAAAGTATGAACTATTATACATTTCTGAAAAGCCCAAGATGTTAGATTTCCAGCCCAATTGAGAACGCGCTAATTGGACTTCTATAGCTCGAGAAAAACGCATTTGAGTGCAGGGAGGTTAGAATCCAACAGCATCTGCAATCCTTTCTCAGCCTCTGAATCAGATTTTTGCTCAGGTCCCTCAATTTCAGCCAGAAAATACCTGAAATTACCCTAAGCCTTATCTCTAGCCGTAAAGAAAAGGTTAATCAGAGATTACGACAATTCTAAGACTTATACATATTTATATAGAAAGAAATAATATATTCTAAAAGCCTGATGAAGGATTTAGCTCAAAAACAGGATTTGAAAAGCGCATAACGTACTAGCGAAGCTACTAACTTAAAACACAAGGTACAAATAAGATGTATCAAAATATAATAGTATAATATCATAAGAATCTAGCCACGACTCGCGGAGTTTAAGCCGGCTAGCCATATACAGACAACAAGAAGACTGTAGTTCAAAAGGGCTTATACAAGTTTTGTTTTCTCAAATAAAAGCCTCTAGGCAGAACCAAATACAAAAGTGAGAGTACAAGATAAAATAACCAAGTAGAAAACAAAATAGAATAAGATCCTCCGCTCCGCTACCATCACCTAACTCACTGCGGTGGGTCGCGTCCTGCATCTGAAAAATAACAACAACATTTGGAATGAGAAACGGAGGTTCTCAGTATGGTAGCAGTGCCCAATGATGTAATATGTAAGGCTCCGGGACGCCGAAGGTAATCCTAGAACTTCACACCACATACGGATATTCAAGCTTAGAATAAAAATAAAACAAAATAAATAGATAAAGAACTTAAACCATAAACCGGGTTAACTAAACTTAGGGGAATTCTAACTAACATTAATCACACCGCTGTATCCCACAGCTCTCGCCAACCTAAACTCCGTGCAATCCCATTGCCACCGCCTACCTAACCTCCTCAGCATCAAACAATCACAATTAATGCAATCAAGTAAAACATAGATAATATTCATATACAACAAGTAGTTCAAGAAGCAGATAGGCATATTATACAATTAGGCAAACTCAAGTAAACAAAGCAAGCAAGCATATAGAAAATGCACATGATGAATGTCTGCCCTATTGGCTGTGATATCACATGTCGGTTATTGTGCCAAATCTGACAACAAATCCGGTCGACAACTCCCGGATTAGTCTCTCTATTGCGCATAAGGAGAAAAATTCTGAGGGAGAGTGCCCTACCACCTTCTCCTTTCAAAGGGAAATATTCCGAGGGAGCGTTCCCTACCACCTTCCTCTGGTTGTCGCATGATTCCATGGGTTAGTGCCCTACCACCTTACAATCAAAGAGAAGTCGCATTTTCAGGAGGAATAATTCCGAGGGATGAGTGCCCTGCCACCTTCTCCTTTCAGAGGGAAATATTCCAAGGAAGAGTGCCCTACCACCTTCCTCTGGTTGCGAGAAATATGAGTGAGAAGCCTAGCTTCAATTCTCACATCCGAATGTAGGCAGGATACTACCACAGTCCCTACGACGGAGAACAATACAAATTGTAATCACGTATTCAATCTCAGAGGCCACTCCTCTTAACACTTCCACTCTACTCCTCACAACCATCATCAAGTCATAAGTTCCATTCTGAACACTTAGTTCATTAATTTCTCAAGTCATTGTCAACAATCACCATACGCACCAATCTTCCTTCTCTCTCGACTAACTCATCTGCAATACACCAGAAACCTAAACCTCCATTTGCTAACTTTTTAAAGGAAAACCCAACTTAAACCCCTAGGGGCTTTCCCATATTTCAATGCTCTAAAATAAGCCCAAGAGTTTTAAAATGGTGTTATAGAAGCTTACAACCTTGTCAGGAAGGTGAAATAGTTGAAAACAAAGTTTAAAATTATGAAACAGGGCATGTGCGTCTGCAAAGGGGTGTGCGTGCGCACACCCAGAAAGATTTTCAAAGTGTGCGTACGCACAGATACTGATCATTCCCGACTTGTGCGTGCGCACAGGGCTGTGTGTACGCACAGGTCATAATTCTTCGTTGATGTGCATGCGCACAAGCTATGCTAACGCGGCAAACAGCACGCCCTTCCCTGCCTATGCGTACGCACACATCTGTGCATGTGCACAGGTTTTAAAAAGTGCAGGGTTGTGCGTGCGCACAAAGCTGTGCGTGCACACATATCAAAAATCCTGAAATTCTGCAACTTTGCAGAATTTCAGATTTTTAACACCAACTTTGAATGATCATAACTTCCTCTACAAAATTTCAAATTTCACAAACTTTATATCGATTTAAAGGGTTTTCAAATATCTTTAATTCTAGACAAATTTTATCAGATTTTGAAAATCGAGGCAAAAGTTATGATCAGACAAAGTTCACCAAAAATCCATTTTTACCAAAAATCACAAATCCTCAACTTCACCAAAATTCACAATTTAAGGTCAAACTAATCATACCCCAAACAATACCAAACAACATCAAGGTCCATACCAAATCTTTCTCAACCACTTCAACCATTCAAGCATATAAACCATTTAATACACACCTCATCCAACTCTAAATTCAATCTAACATTACATCCAATTCCTTAATACCACCATTCAAATTCTTAACAACCATAATAAATCTCATTATTTAATATCTCAATCTATTAACTCTTAAACAATCATCTCTACTTACCAACAACATCAATATACATTCATAATCATCAATCATATCACAAACATCCATCAACAACAATAAGCCTCACATTCATCATCAACCTTCATAATAATTAAAATACCATAATCATCATCCAATCATATAATCATTAATATCCTTTATTCCAAACCACCACAATATTTTACATTAACTTATTACCTTAAATTTCCATAATTCTCATCAACTCCAATAAACCACAACTCTCATTATCTATACATACCAAGCATCACACCCAATCTCATTTCATCTCAATCTAATCATTTCACACCATTTTTAGCATCACAACATCATAATTCATCAATATACTCAAAAGTCATCAATCCATCATAATTCATCATAAATCATCATTCAACAATTCCAACAACCAATTTAATTCATTCCTATCCTATGGGTCAACTAGCCTAGGTTTTCAGAAACATTACATATTACAAAAAGAAAACTGAAACCATACATTGGCCGATTCCCAAACGCTCCAAACACCAAAACGAAACCACCAAACTTGATCCAAAGCCTCAACCAACTCCAACAAACACCAAAGCTCAAACAAACAACACATATATCACCAAAATCAAAACCTAAGATACATAAAATAACTAAACACAAGGGTTTAGTGAAACCTTACCTTATCCAATGTGAGTAGGAGTAAAATCTAATAATTATCCACTACTAGAGGTCACCTAAATAACCAAAATCACAAAATCTACTCATAAACTATACATGAAAACGCGCAGAATTTAGGGCTGAAAACTAGGATGTGAAGAGAGAGATCTTACCATATTTTCTTAGATAAAAACATAGAGCTCAACAAGAGCTTCGTGTGGTCGTAAACGGCTCGTCAATCGGAGCTCCGGATCAAAAGTTATGGCTCCCGGAAGGTGGAGGTGAATAGTAACCAACACTCACCTCTCCTCTCTTCTCAATCTACGCCCCTCTCTCTTTGTGGGGAGGAAAATGAGTTCAAAGCTCATTAAATGAGCTTATATATGTTGGACCTTGGGTCCAATTTGGGCCCGGTCTAACTCGTTAGCATTTTTGATCCGTTTGGCCCACTTTGGGCCAAAACCTTTAAGATTAGTGTCCGATTTTCGATTCTAAAATTATTTTTTGTCCTTTCAAAACAACAAATCAATTTTCTAAATATTATTTTCCAAAATATGTGGTACTGAATAGTCTAGAGCCGGTACTGCCAGTTTAAGCGCCAGTACGTATTTTTACAAAAATCTTTTCGAAAAGGTACATTTTCTAACTCAGAAAAATTCACTGAAATCAAATTTCGCATTTATATTTTTAAATTAAAACTTCTAAATTTTGAATCTATTCTGGAAACTAAAATTACTTTATAAAATGGTTTTGCATAAAAGCACGGGTTCTTACATCCTCCCCTCCTTAAAAAGATTTTCGCCCTCGAAAATCCGAATCACGCAATGGGATATATATATATATATATTCCCCACGAAGCATCCTACTTTCAACGTTACTAATCCAACAAGTTGCCAAGGCACCTCGTTCACCATCATCCTACCGTGTCGACATTCTCTCTCGCCAACTCCTCCATAGGATAGTTCACTCGGATAGGCAGAAAATGAGTAGATTTGGTTAAGCGAACCACGATCACCCAAACTGCATCATAGCCCACTTCCACTGAGGAATCCCAAGAGGCTGTATCTTCCTGACGGCTTCTGATGCTCTATCTTCGCCTTCTAACATGTCAAACACTTGGACGCCACTGTAGCTACATTACCTTTCATCCCAGGCCACCATGATGAGAAAACTTTTGCGTGGTCTAGAAATTTGCAGATAAATCCTCATTGCAAGTATAGTTTCTAAACCTTCAAAAGTCCTTTCATACAAATGTTTTGGTTGTCACAAATAACAAACCCCTTTTAAAATTGATAACCGAGTATTTAAACCTCGGGTCGTCTTCTCAAGGAATTGCAGGGAGGTATGTTCTTATTATTGGTTATGGAGATTGTAAATTTAGGGGTTTGAAAGTAAGGAAGCAGTATGTTGAATGACAAGAAAAATAAATAATAACAATAATAAAATAAACTCTTGGCAAGGTATTAGAAATTGGAATTCCAAATTAATTATCCTTATCAATAGTAATGAAAATTGAATCTTAATTTCACTTAGTTAACCCTTACTTAAAGCAGAGGAAGGTCAAGTGACTAATTAATTTGATCTTCAAATCCTAGTTAATTCCTAAGAAAAGATTGGGATTATTGAAGTTCAATTCTATTGGCAAGATAATAATTAACAATTATGCTATTAAGTTGGATAACTCCTGAGTTACTGATTTCTTAACCAAGACCAAAAGGAGAAGAAGTAAATCTACTGGAATAAAAATGCCTTCAGATGGGAAGCAATAATCATGTAAATAAAAGAAAGCAATATTAAACTGAAATACCTCAAATTGCATTAACAAAAGAACTTAAATCTGACATAGACATGCATGGAAAAATAAATAAAATAAAGGACCTGGGATTGAGAGTCACTCCTAAAACTAAGAGAAGTCCTAAATCCTAATCCTAAGAGAGAGGAGAGAACCTCTCTCTCTAAAAACTACATATACTCCTAAAATTGTGAATTGTGAGAGCCTCTTCATGAATGGATGCATTCCCCCACTTTATAGCCTCTAATCTGTATTTTCTGCGCCGCAAACTGGGTCAGAAATAGCCCAGAATTCGCTGCTTGCGAATTCAAATGCGCTGGTTTTCGTCACTTGCGATGCGGCCGCATGGATCACACGGTCGCGTCACCTAGCATCAGGGAAACTATATCATATTATATATAAAATCAAAGCCCCGGACGTTAGCTTTCCAACGCAACTAGAACCACGTCGTTTGGACCTCTGTAGCTAAAGTTATAGCCGTTTGAGTGCAGAGAGGTTAGGCTGGACAGCTTAGCAGTTTCTCCAACTTCTTGTATTCCTTCCATTTTTGCATGCTTTCTTTCCATCCTCCAAGCCATTCCTGCCTTATAATATCTGAAAATACTTAACACACATATCAAGGCATCTAATGGTAATAAGAGAGGATTAATAATAAGCAAATATAAGATCAAAGAAGCATGTTTTCAATCAAAGCACATAATTAGGAAGGAAATATAAAACCATGCAAATAGTATGAATAAGTGGGTAAAGAGTAGATAAAAACCACTCAATTGAGCACAAGATAAACCATAAAATAGTAGTTTATCAACCTCCCCACACTTAAACATTAGCATGTCCTCATGCTAAGCTCAAGAGAAACTATAAAGAGATGAAGAGGAATGATAGAATATATGAAATGCAACCTATGTATGCAACTACATGCAAAATGTTTCTACCTACTTGGTTAAAAGTAAATAAATTCTTTTAAGAACAAATATGAACTGGATTCCACTAATTTAAATCACTAAAATGAAGTACAAATAGACTTGCAAGAAGAAAATAGCTCATGAAAGCAGGGAACAAGGGATTGAGCATCGAACCCTCACTGGTAATGTATACACTCTAATCACTTAAGTGTTTTAGGTTCGATTCTCTCAATTATCTACTAACCTTGCTTTCTAAGGCTTGCTCTTCATCTAACAATCAACATAAATTTAATGCACAGATACACATATCAAGAGGTCTTTTAAGGGTTGTAATGGGGTTAGGGTCAAGGTAGGATTGTATTTGGCCAAGTGGACTAAAATCTGAATCCTTAATTAACTTAAACTTTCCACCTAACTTTAGACAATCCATGTAATCACAATACAACATCTAACTATCCATTAACCATGTTTTCCATATATTCATGCATTCTAATTTTAAGTACAACTCATATGCATTGCTTTCAACATTTACTTGGGGCATTTTGTCCCCTTTCTCTTATTTGCACTTTTTCTTTTCTTTTTCTCTCTTTATATATATATATATATATATATATATATATATATATATTTTCTTTTTCTTTTGTTTTTTTTCTCAATGCATATGATTAATTTATTGAATGCATGAACATGTCCTAAACATTTCTTTCACATTTTTAGAAAATTCTAACATACTCAATTCTCAAACCAAATATTTCCAAACCCGATTTCCCACACTTAAATCATAAGCACTCTCACTAGTCTAAGCTAACTAAGCATTCAAATTAAGGACATTATTGTTTTCCGCTTAGAGTTAATGATGTGCTAAAGTAAAGAACAAAGGGGTAAAATAGGCTCAAATTGGTTTACAAAGGATAATGAAAGGTAAGGCCATATGGGTATGTAAAGCTCAGTGAAACAAAGGCCTCAATCATATAAGTGTATGTATACATCAAACCATGGAAATATAGAATTAAGCAAGACAAATATCACAATTTTAGAGAGAAAAACACACATCAAAAATAAAATATTGGTTGAAAAATACAACCAATTCAAATAGGCTCAAAATCTCAGTGGTTTTGTGTGTTTGAGCTCTAAACCATGTTCCAGTATAATATTTCTTCAAACAAGTGTAACAAAAAAATTTATTCAAATTAGTGAAATACTTTAAAAAGGTTTCTTAAAAAAGAAAATATTACTTCAACCAAGTGGTAAAATATGCAAAAATCAAACAAATATGCAATCAATCATGCAAATGCAACAATGAACAAACAAAGAAAATAAAACAATGGTGTTTGAGAAGAAAGTACTAACCCACGGAGATCGGTATCGACCTCCCCACACTTAAAGATTGCACCGTCCTCGGTGCATGCTAAGATGTGCAAGTGGATGGGGGTTGTGGTTTCTGAGCTGGGCTCTTTTTTTTTTTTGTTCCTTTCCTTACCGGCGGTTTGGGAGTAGCTTTCTCCTTTCCTTCCTTGGTGGCCATCCTGAAGAAGGGAAGAGAAAGTAAATTAAATTCAAATAGATATATAGCAAGGAAGAGAATGGAAGAGTGGTGATGGATGCACATTAGGATGTAATTGACATTAACACATGCTTTCGAGTACATGTGAAAAGCCATCAATGGAAAATAGCTAGTGCATATAAGGACAAGTGAATGCAAGGTGTTTATTGGCATGCCGGCAAAGGGCATGAGTAGCATAGACCAAGCATTACTTGTAATAAATCACCATGTTTGTATTGACAATTATATTCAATTAATAAAATAGTAAAGGGAGCTTATGAAAAGCAAGCATTGAATAGTATAAAGTAAAATAGAGAAGTGCATAATGCCATATGGGCTTTTTCACAAACACATAGCATGCATGGTGAAGAAGGTATAGAAAGTATTACAGTGAACATGCAAGCAATCCTTTAAAGAAGATAATAATATTTGTCAAACATATAATGAGGAATAATGACTCAGATAAAATTCTAACACCAATGAAAATAATGCAATGAATGAAAGTATGCAAATAAATGAAATAAAATAGAATGGAAGTGAAAGAAAATAAGAAAGGAAGAAGAAAGAAATAAGAAAAGAGAAGAAAAGATAAGAAAATTGGCTGATCTGGATATTCTGTGCGCTGCCTGTGACGCGGACGCATGAGTGACGCGATCGCGTGGTGCGCAAGAAGGTCAGGTGACGTGGTCGCTTGGAGCACGCAATCGCGTGACTTGATTTATGCTAGTGGCGCGAGTGCAGCCTCGCGGTCGCACAACTCTCTGTTCAGAACTCGGTATTGCCAAAATCCAGGGTGACGCGGTCGCGTGGTCGATGCGATCGCGTGAGTGGCCATCTTCTTAAAATGACGCAGCCGCGTGGGGCACGCGGTCGCGTGGTAGGGCTTGGGCTACCAGCACGAGTCCAGCCCAACTCCAGCTCAACTTTTAGTCATACACCCTTTTTACGCCGATTTCAGGTCACGCGGCCGCGTGGTTGATGCGGTCGCGTGGGAGGCCATTATTCCCCTGCGACGCGGACGCGTCAGCGATGCGGTCGCGTGGGACGAATTGTGCCACTGGCACGCCTCCAGCCTTGCTCCAGCGTGACTCTCTGTTCGTTTTTATTTTCTCTTCTCTCCTTGCGATGCGGACGCGTCGCGTGCTTGCTTTTTTTTTTATCTGAAAAGAAAATGCAGAATGCAGTGTTAATATGAATGTGATGCAAAACTCCAGGTTCAATATAATAAAATAAAATTTCAAAAATAAATAAAAATAAAAAAGGATGATCATACCATGGTGGGTTGTCTCCCACCTAGCACTTTTAGTTATAATCCTTAAGTTGGACATTTGATGAGATTCCTGCTATGGTGGCTTTTGCTTGTACTGATCCAGGAATCCCCACCAATGTTTGTATTTTCAGTAGCCTCCGGGGTCCCAAACTAAGCATGTAAAGCCCTTAAGGAGCTTCAAACAGATTCTTAGGCTCCCGGGGTGACAAATGTCAGAGCAGATTCCAGGATCCCAAACTTTACTTTTACACCCGTTTTTGTCTCGATCTGCATTTTTCCAGCCGGCTGAAAGGTGATCTGAATTCTCACTGCAGCGACCAAACAGCTTCCTAGACCTATTCAGTTGAGTTTTATACCAACCTTTGCGTTTGAACTTAAAGCTTTCAACCATGATGAACCTTGCAGGACAATTTTTACCACTGGCCATCTTTCTCTTACTCTTAATGCCGCAAAGAGCTCTAAGTTGACCATCCGTCTCCAGTAGCCCATATTCAAGTGGAATTAGAAAGCTATGGGATATGAATTTTACCCACTGGAATGTTGTGAAGGATGATGGTAACTTAGGGGGAGGTATTTCTAATGAAATTGCAAGCTCCACTCCCTTGTGCTCTTCTCTGACAACTTCCACCTCCTTGTAAGTTTCTTCAATTTCAACCTCTTCCAAGTCTTCAACCAGGGTATGCCTTGGAGGTTGTACACCCTCCTCAACATCAAATGCAACCGTCTTGGAAGGAGGCTCTATGTCTTGACTTTCCCATGGAGGTTCAGCATCTCGCAAGTCTTCAACCACTTTTTCCTCTTTAATAATTACTGCTTTGTCCAGTAGTTTTAATATAAAATCGTACTCATCCTTGATGATTTGCTTTCCATGACAACTCCTTTCAATTGTTCTTTCATCTTCAAGGGTATTTACTACCTTCACCTTTAGGGCCTCCTCTAGCTCCTTATGAAGTATGGATTCGCGAAGATGATTCCTTCTTTCCTGTTCCATATCAATAGCATAATTGGGATCATCTTGCTCTTGGATTGATGGATGTGGGTGCTCTTCCATGGAGGGTGGTGATGGGATAAAAAGATCATTATGTGGTTGAAAAAGAAGTGCACTAGAGCTTGAGGGTTGATTGTTGAAGGTCTTTGGTGGTCTGATTTGGGCGACGAGAGCTTGTATAGTAGAGTTTAGATTGGCAAGTGCTTTCTCCATGGAGGTTTGGGGTGGATCTATGTATGGTTCATTTGGTTCATAAGGTGGTTGGTATGGTAGATGTGGGTTAGGGTCATATGGAGGTGAATGGTGGAAAGGGGCTTGTGAGTGTGGTGGTCGAAAGTTATGTTGAGGAAAGGGTTCATAGGCATATGGTGGTGGTTGTTGATAGTCCATTGGAGGTGGTTGTTGCCATGAGGGTTGATCAAATCCTTGTGGCTCCTCCCATCTTTGATTGTTCCAACCTTGATGCCTGTTCTCATTGTAATTTCTTCTTCCTGCAACATTATTGTAACCAGACTCATAGCGAAAGGGGTGAGAGTTCATAGTAGTAAATAGAAATAAAAAATTAAAAATAAAAATAAAAAAATTAAATTTAAATTAAAAGGTTATTTAAATTTTGAATTTGAAAATTAAATTTTTGAAATTTGAAATTTTAAATTTTGAAAATTTTTAAATTTGAATTTTGAAATTTGATTTTTGAAACAAGATAAGATAAGATACAAATTTTAAAAATAAAAATCTGAAATTTTTTTTTTCCGAAAAAAATTAATTAAAAAAATATTTTTAAAGAGAAAAACAATAAAATGACACCAAATTTCAAATTTTTAGATCAAAACGAAGAAAACAACTAAGAACAGCTTGAAGGTCAAGATGAACGCGAAGAACAACTCGAAGATCAAGATGAACACTAAGAACAAATTTTTGAAAAAATTTGTAATAAAAACCAATAACCTCTTAATTTATGAAAAAGAAAAAATAAAAATAAAAATAAAAACAAATAAACAAGTAAAAATAAAAAAAATATTTACAATAACCAATAATAAGGCATACGTTTGCAATTCCCCGGCAACGGCGCCATTTTGATGAGAAAACTTTTGCGTGGTCTAGAAATTTGCGGATAAATCCTCGTTGCAAGTATAGTTTCTAAACCTTCAAAAGTCCTTTCATACAAACGTTTTGGTTGTCACAAGTAACAAACCCCTTTTAAAATTGATAACCGAGTATTTAAACCTCGGGTCGTCTTCTCAAGGAATTGCAGGGAGGTATGTTCTTATTATTGGTTATGGAGATTGTAAATTTGGGGGTTTGAAAGTAAGGAAGCAGTATGTTGAATGACAAGAAAAATAAATAATAATAATAAAATAAACTCTTGGCAAGGTATTAGAAATTGGAATTCCAAATTAATTATCCTTATCAATAGTAATGAAAATTGAATCTTAATTTCACTTAGTTAACCCTTACTTAAAGCAGAGGAAGGTCAAGTGACTAATTAATTTGATCTTCAAATCCTAGTTAATTCCTAAGAAAAGATTGGGATTATTGAAGTTCGATTCTATTGGCAAGATAATAATTAACAATTATGCTATTAAGTTGGATAACTCCTGAGTTACTGATTTCTTAACCAAGACCAAAAGGAGAAGAAGTAAATCTACTGGAATAAAAATGCCTTCAGATGGGAAGCAATAATCATGTAAATAAAAGAAAGCAATATTAAACTGAAATACCTCAAATTGCATTAACAAAAGAACTTAAATCTGACATAGACATGCATGGAAAAATAAATAAAATAAAGAACCTGGGATTGAGAGTCACTCATAAAACTAAGAGAAGTCCTAAATCCTAATCCTAAGAGAGAGGAGAGAACCTCTCTCTCTAAAAACTACATCTACTCCTAAAATTGTGAATTGTGAGAGCCTCTTCATGAATGGATGCATTCCCCTACTTTATAGCCTCTAATCTGTATTTTCTGGGCCGCAAACTGGGTCAGAAATAGCCTACACTACAAAAAAAAGGGTTAAAATGGCATTGATATTAAGGCGGTTTTAAAGAACCGCCATAATATCAAGACATTATGGCAATTGTTGCTACTGCCGTAATTGGCTTTATATATTTTGGCGGTTCTGGTGATTATGGCGGTTTGAACCGCCGTTTTCTCACACATATAAAATGAAAAAAATTGTAATCCTGGCTCATTCAACGCCATTCTTCGTTCTAGCTAGGGCTTCTCCTCTCTGGTTACGATCTGGTTACACCAACAAACAACGTAAAGGTAAGAAACAACGTTCATCATCTCCTCTCTGAACAACGCTCTGGTTACAATCTCATCTCTAAACAAACAACGTTCATCATCTCCTCCGTGTAAAGAAGCTCTCCAACAACGCCATTCTTCCTTCTAGGACTTCTCCTCTCTCCGCCGGTTACGATCTCTCCAGGTACCTCTCCCTCTCAAGTTAAATTGAAATGCTGTTTTATTTTGTTTTTTCTTTTGTGCTGTGGAGACGAAGATTCCGGCAAGAGGCAAGATTCTGGTGGCTACTGACCTCAGCATTTTGATTCCAGAAGGCACCGGTTTCTTTGTTTTTGTTTGGGTTAGGGTTTCAAAATTGCTTTTGGTGCTGATTTTTGGGGGTTTTTGTTTCTCTGCAGCTCTGTTAGGGATTTTTGGGTCTTCCTTGAAGCATTGGATTGACGTTGGTGCAGGGGTGATTGACGACGATCTCAGGTCTTCTTTCTTAACTTTACTCCCTCCTCTCTCTCTCTCTCTAAACTCAGATCTTCTATTGCTTACTTCTATTAAGGTGTTTCTCTAATCTCCGATCTCAGATCTTAGATCTCAGAAAAAACTGCTCCAATCTCAAACATGTAGTGCATCTCATTATTTGATTAACTTGTCCTTGCACTTAGATTTGATTAACATGCTGTAGTCCTTGTTTCATTTCATTCCTTCTGCTTCTTTTAGGCTGGCTGTCTTGGGCTTCCTTTTGTTTATATTTATTTTTGAACAATTTTAGTGGAATGGCTGTTGTTAGGTTATGGGGGTGTTGGTTTTGTTTCGGCCAAAAATCAATTACAGAGGATTGGGATGTGCGATTTTTACTTCCAACCCGTGACTCTTAATCATCTTTCATAAGTTTTTTTGTTGAAATTGATTGATAGTCTATTGAAATTTAAGGCTAAACTATTATTCAATGTTTTCTTTGTTGTATTCAATATATATGGTCCACACTACATTTTGTACAAGCATTTACCTTTTATGTGTATGATTATTCTTGTTTTGTAAATATCTTCATGGTTCTTGACTAGTAACTTATCATTTCATTTCGCTACTTACCGCAGGCACTATAACTTTGTGTTCCATTTCGTGAACAATTACTAGAGTATTATGGAAATAAAAAAAGCATTGGGGAGTTGGAAGAAAATCTTTTAACTTGCTTAGCTGACTTATTTTCACAGGTAATTAGCCTCTAGTTTGGTCGATTTTGGGCTTCACATGCATCATGCCCCAGCTTGTTTCATCTTTGATAAACTCAACCATGATATTTGTTCTTTGAATGCCTTTGAATTTGTAGCCTTTTTATTTTTTTTATTTAATAACAATATTACTAGACTTTATTTATTTATTTATATGCTGATTCATTTATTTATTTATTTTGGTAGAAGAAAATTCATCAGAGATAAGACATTATTTGTTGTGGCAAGTAAATGGAAGTGGAGATTCTGAGCATGTTTCAGTACCCAGTTTTAGTTTCACTTCTTGTTCATTGTTATTAGTGGAGAAACCTTGTTTCATTGTTCGCGTTGTTGCAGCTCGTTTATTAGGTAAGCTTCTCTGCATTAGTTTCAGTATTTGTTTTTTCTTCTGATATTTAGTGCGATTCTCATTTGTTCTGATATTTTTCTCTGCATCGTGTACTAGTCATTCTTCCTGGTGATTTTTGCTGTGCTCAATAAGTTTGTTGATGATTAAGTTATGAAACCATAGTAGTTATTGTTATTAGCTTGTTCTTCTGAAATCAATAACTATAATTGTTGTGTTGAATTCTCTTTGGTCAATATCTTTAAAATAGCATCTTATGTGACTAAGCATCAAATTGCTTTCCATGTTTTAATTCTTCTAAACTAAGTTTTTTATCTCTGAAAATTGGTAAAATTGATTTTTTTTCATGCTAGAATGTTTGACTTTGATGAACTTGCAATAGATGCTTTTTCTTATGATATAACTACATGAATTTATATGATCCTATTGAATTACTTCAGCCTCAGTGGTTAATAATGCAAATTTGGTAACTAATGCCAAGTTGTGCCTTATGTATTTCACATCATTAGTTCACTAAAAGGAGGATGGGGTCTTTATTACTTCAATTGCTTTGCATCATATTCCTTGGGGTTCAAAGTTCAAACTAAAACTTCAATTGCTTTGCATCAAACACTCCCATTCCAAAATGCTAACATTCCCTACTAACTATGCATTTTCTATATTATTGTTTTATTTATACTTTTTCCCCTAATAATCATATCATTGATTTTTTTGGTTGAAACTGTGGCAATGGCCAGCTGGCTGGGCAGTGGATATACATATGCTATTAAGAAAAAAGTGAAACATAAAACATTTAATCTAGAATTCATATACTCTGCTTTTGTCTTTTCCTTCTTTTACTAATGCTAACCATTTGGAAAACTATTTTCTTAAAATAGTCAAAACAATTTTAAACGAAAATGTTTACTGTTGCTTATTATTAACTATTGTTTAGTTGTATTAAGGCCATTGTATTAAGAAGGACATTGTATCTCACAATCGCCACATATATCTTCTCATGTTATTAATTAATTAATTGTTAAGCATTACTTTTGGTTTTGGATACACATACTTAGTAAACTTTAAACTAAAGTGCTTTAGTTTGAGAATTTTATTTCTAATTTGGTATGTCCACAACTCGTGCCTCTCTCTAAGCTTACAAGTCAATGCTGTAAATTTAAAGAGTATAGGGGAAAGAGTGCATTCAAAGACACATGCACAAAGATATAGATGATGCTAGGAAAGGGGTCTCAAACTGAGGACAAAATAAAAAAATAGAAAGAAAAAATAGAAAAGAAAAGATAAACAAAAAATCAGTGGGAAGCATGTGCTTAGGCAGTGTAGTTTTACATTCCAAGGGAAAGCTAATTAGACTCTTTCTTTAATGTTAATGCCTTTTTCTTTCTTTTTTCTTTTTTTAATTCCTTCCTAGAATTTGATCATACTACCATTGCATCTTTTTCACCAATGAGCTTGCATTTACGATTTTACTTGGTTGCCAATTAAATTATCGCATTGTCATCATCGCTATTTTTGTGTAATTAACAAATACCGTCACACAATTTTGGATTCGAATCTTATAAATTAATAAGAATTATTAGAAAATGAATATATTTTCAATTCAAATACAATTACCTCATATAGTAAAAGATATATGTATCTAAAAGAAAAGAATTAAGAGATTAAAGTGGCATGCGCTGACATACATAAACCTCAAGGAATTGATGCAAAGCAATTGAAGCAATTTGTGAAGACTTACTGAATTATAGTTGTTTGATTATTGACCAAGAGATTGTGTTTGCTTATACAGGTTGGAAAGAGAAAAGCCTTGTGATTTGATTACTAGGAAGTTGTTGTGCATAGGTATGGATCTGCTGTATATGAGTTAGAATGACATGTAATTATGAAACAATTGACACAGTGTTTTGTGCATTACCGAAACTACAGTGACCACAGAATTTTGTACTACTTTTTTACAATAAATTGACTATAGACTTTCCTCTATAAGTAGAGAGGCTGTTTTGATATTTGAACTTGTGATCTAGCAAAAATTTTACCATTCCACCCAGGATTATAGGAAAGTATTAGGAATATATAAATCTTCAAGAAAAAAGAAAAAAAATTGCATTTAACTTGTTTAGTCCTTTGCAACTTTCATCTGCACTTCTAAAATTTCTTATTTACCTCATAGATGTCAGACCTGCAAGTAGTTTTTCCATTTCTATTGTAGGCTGCACACTATTTTGAGTTTATACATTTTTTATTATTTTGAGTTGAAAATTTTGGTTATATATATATATATATATATATATATATAAAGATTATATATCAATATGTCATTCTAGTTGACCACATGCATGCTGATTATTTGAAACAGGTTTTAGATCTTCTTCAACTTTTGCTGCTAGCTACTTTACTTTGAAAGCTTCAAGTTTTAATATTTGCTGGGAAAGAAAAAAGAAGGGAAATTATCATTTGAAAGAGGTAATTATAATTTTCTTATATTTTTTTTAAATACTATTTAAGTAAGTTTTTAATATCTAATTTGCATATAAAAGAATAAATTTCTCGCCTTTAGAATATATATAGAATTTTATTGAATAGATTTTTTAAAATCCCTATTTGTAGTCCCTCTTAGTCATGTCAATCGATAAGTCATGGATTGGAAAACCACGAACCACGCATGAGTATAAAGATGGTTTAAACAAGTTTTTGGATTTTGCTTTTGAGCATCGATCTCTCGCGGGTCGTCAGATTAAATGCCCTTGTCCGGTGTGTGGTTTTGGCAAGTGGCAAACAAGGGAGAAAGTTTTTGAACATTTAATAGTCAAGCCATTTCCAGAAAACTACAAAGTTTGGTATTAGCATGGTGAAGAAGTAGTTGGAGTTGGGTCACAAGTTCATCAAACTAGTCATATTGTACAAGATGATTCGACATCTCAGCATCCAATGGTAACAATGCTCAATGACGCGTTTGGAGCTGCTGGACCTGACTTGAATGAAGATGGAGATGGAGATGAAGACAACATAGAAGATGGAGGAGATGGAGACAATGCAGCAAATAAAGAGCACAATGGAGAAAATGTAGAATTTTACAAGTTGTTAGAAGATGGCAATGAACAATTGTATGAAGGGTGCACAAAGTATTCAAAACTGTCTTTCTTAATTAGTCTGTATCACATAAAGTGCTTATATAGAATAAGCGACAAAGCCATGACCGA
This sequence comes from Arachis hypogaea, assembly GCF_003086295.3. Classification (NCBI taxonomy): domain Eukaryota; kingdom Viridiplantae; phylum Streptophyta; class Magnoliopsida; order Fabales; family Fabaceae; genus Arachis; species Arachis hypogaea. The sequence continues at coordinate 64,057,407 of NC_092047.1, forward strand.
AATCCTCAAGTTATTAAAAGATGATTTTGGAAATGCAAAGATTTCAAATATATTCTATGAGGCCAAGAAAACCATAAATAAACTAGGGCTTAATTATACCAAGATACCTGCTTGCCCTAATGACTGCATGTTATATTGGGGGGAGGATGAAGATTTGCAAGAATGCAAAAGATGCAAGACATCTAAATGGAGCGATTCTAAAAAGAAGAAACCAGCAAAGATCTTGCGATACTTTCCACTAAAACCGAGACTTCAACGATTATTCATGTGTTCTAAGACTGCTCAATCAATGCAATGGCATGCTTCGGCAGAAAAGAAAGATTCGAAGATGAGGCATCCGCGGGATTCTGAAGCTTGGAAGACATTTGATTTACTTCATGATAGGTTTGCCGAGGATCCTCGAAATGTACGTCTTGGTCTTGCAGCTGATGGATTCAACCCTTTTGGAGCTATGTGTACAAACTATAGCGTTTGGCCAGTGGTGCTTATTCCATACAATCGGCCTCCATAGGAGTGCATGAAGCCAACATCACTTATCTTGTCAATGATTATTCCTGGAGAGAAAATGCCGGGGAACAACATAGACGTATACTTACAACCTCTTATTAAAGAGTTAAAAGAGTTGTGGTATGATGGTGTTCAAACATTAGATAGGTTCAAGAATGAAATGTTTACATTGCGAGCAGCATTAATGTGGACAATTAGTGATTTTCCAGGCCTTAGTAACTTATCTGGGTGGAATGTACACAGTAAATATGCTTGTCCTACATGTAACTTCAACACTGATTCATATAGATTAAAGCATGGTGGAAAATGGTGTTTTTTGGGGCATCGCCGTTTCTTAGAAAGGGGTCATAAGTTTAGGCTAAGTCGTGCAAAATTTAATGGAAAAGTTGAGTTGAGGGATCCCCCAGCAGTACTAACAGGGTCAGAAATATTAGAACAACTTGAAGGAATCAATGTTTCATTTGGGAAGGAACTACAAGAAAGTAAAGGTAAGAGGATTCGACGAAAAGTTGTTGAAGAAGATGATGAATCGGGGATGTGGAGGAAGAAAAGCATATTTTTTTATCTTCCTTATTGGGAGTCTAACTTATTGCGCCATAATCTAGATGTTATGCACATTGAAAAGAATGTTTGCGACAATGTGTTATACACTTTGCTCAATGAGACTGGAAGGTCAAAGGATAATCTCAAAGCTCGTAAGGATCTTAAAGAAATGGGTATAAGGAAAGATTTATGGCCAGATGAAAATGGGAGATATCATCCATCTTTGTTCACAATGTCAAATTCCATGAAAGATATATTCTTGCGTACTATAAAGAATATTAGAGTACCAGATGGTCTCTCGAGTAATATTTCACGGTGTGTTGACCTGAAGCAAAGAAAGCTTTCTGGATTGAAGAGCCATGATTGCCACGTTCTTATGCAGCAACTATTACCCATTGCCATACGTAATGTGCTACCAGATAAAGTTACTGCAGTGCTAATAGAGTTGTCTTCATTCTTTCAACAGTTGTGCTCTAAAAGCTTAAGTCTTACAGAACTTGAGAAGCTCCAACCTCGAATAATCCTTACCCTTTGTCATTTAGAAATGTTGTTCCCTCCTTCTTTCTTTACAATCATGGTTCATTTAACCTGTCATCTAGTTGATGAAGCAAAACTCGGAGGACCAGTACACTATAGGTGGATGTATCCTATTGAGAGGTAAATATCACTTTTCAATCATTATTCATTTAACTTATCACTTAGTTATATCTTGCTTAGGTATTTAACCTGTCACTTAATTATACAAACTAGGTATTTAGGTCATTTGAAGTCCTATGTACGAAACAAAGCTAAATCAGAAGGTTCTATAGCTGAGGGATACGTGGCTGAAGAAGCTCTTACATTTTGCTCTCGATACTTAGAAGGGATTGAGACAAGATTTAATAGGCCACCACGTGTTGATGATCGTCCGGATGATAATTGCAGTACACATGTGGATTCTCTTTTTCCACAAATGGGGAACTCAAAGGGAGCTTTCACAGTATTTGAGTTGTCACCTATGGAAAAAAAACAAGCACATCGATATGTGGTTTTAAATTGTCCATATGTCAAACCGTTCATTGAGTAAGTGCTTAAGGATTTTCGTACATGTTTTTTATTTACTTGAAAATAGTTGTTTAGTTAGAGTTAAACTTTCATATCTGACAGTGACTTCAAAGATTTTGTACGAAGACGATCTAAGGGTAGAAGGCCTTCAAATGTAGAGATAGAAAAAAAAGTCAATAAAGATTTTGTTACTTGACTTCCTGCGCAGGTAAATAGAGAAGTGATAATTTTTGGCTAATATTGAGCTAGTATTTGTGGATATAATAACTAATATCTCTATCATAATAGCTTATGAACTCAGATATTATGAATACTGTGCATGAGGATTTGAGATACTTAGCAAGGGGTCCATCACGATATGCCAAGAGGTTTTCTACATTTAGTATTAATGGGTTCTCCTTTCGAACTACCAATCGAGACAAAGGGTTAAAGACCCAGAATAGTGGAGTTTTTTTAATGTCTTCAACTCCTTGTGTTGCTAGCGCTAGTGATGCTGATGTTAGGAATGCTGATTTGTCATATTATGGCAAACTAGAAGATATTATAGAACTAAACTACAATGGCCGATTTCGGGTTACTTTATTCAAATGTAAATGGGCTGACACCACTAGAGAACGGGGCTGTAGAAAGGATAATTGGGGTTTTACTTCTGTTAATTTTTCACGAGTAATACACAGTGGTGACCGAGAGGAGGATGATCCATATATTGAAGCCTCACAAGCTCGAATGGTGTATTTTGTCAATGATGAAGTGAATAAAGATTGGAGTGTTGTCGTGCATTTGAAGCCAAGAGATTCATATGATATGGGCGGAAATGAAGATGATGAAGCATGCGAGAATGAGCCATGGTTAGAGCAAAACTTAGATTCTTTATTTGAAAATGGTGATAATCTATCATTGTTAAGAGAAGAGGTAGATGATGAACTACTAGATAATGACATTGGAGAAGACGAACACATGTCAGAATAATAGGTGAGTTTTATTAATAAGTGGTTTATTATAGAAAAATAATTTTTGTCTACATTTCTTCTTTTTCAATTTAACTTTTGTTTGTAAATTTTACATAAATATGTTGTTTAGATTCATTAATTGATTTAATGGAACTATTAAACCTTGATGCACATTTTATTCTATATTTATTAATTATTTATTTGATCTATTATATAGATATGCCAAAGCAAAAGAAGTACAAGAATCTACTTAAAGCAGCAGCTGCAAATTCTTCACAAGACAAGTCAATAGCAGCTGCAAATTCATCCCGAGACAAGTCGGCAGCTTCAAATGCATCACAAGTCAAGTCCGTAGTAGCTGCAAATTCCTCCCGAGACAAGTCGGCAGCAGCTACAAATTCCTCCCGAGACAAGTCGGCAGAAGCTGCAAATTCCTCCCGGAACAAGTCAGCAGCAGCTGCAAATTCCTCCCGGGACAAGTCAGCAGCTTCAAATTCCTCCCGGGACAAGTCAGCAGCTTCAAATTTCTCCCGAGACAAGTCGACAGCAGTTGCAAGTTCCTCCCGAGACAAGTCGGCAGCTTCAAATTCTTCTGAGCCATCATCAGTTGCTCCAACTATATCTGAGCATCCATCCGAACCTAAACGTAAACGTGGGCGTGAATCTAGGCATTACTGGACTGTTGATGCCATAGGTATGTAATATTCTCAACTGTAATATTCTCCAGCCACCTATCACACCATTTCTTTCACTCCTCTTCCTTTCCAAATTTCACTATCTTCCAATTTACATGTCCTTGTTCAGATTTTTCCCCAAATTAAATCACTTAGTAGGTTAATAGGGGGAACAATTTATCCTTGTGTTACAGTAGCTCATAGGAAAAATATGAATACATGATTGTAATTACTCTAATGTATCCTTTACTGAAATTATGTTACGAGTATATATAGTACATTATTTTCTTGTTTAAATAATGATATTTATCTTGCAGTGGATATTACTAATATTAGCCTATTTTCACCTTGATTCGGAATTCTGATGTATAATATATAGTATTATATATGTAGCTGTTACATTATACCCTGCACAAGAATAATCTTTTATAATATATATCTATCATCATATGTTTTATTCTTTAGTTGCTCAATTACTCATTTATTTATATTTATTTATCTATTTTAGATGAATATGAAAATAGTACACGCCTTCATTTATTAGTGAAGGATGTGCATAATTTGCCAGAAGGTTTGCGCATAGTTGTCAATTTTGATAGACAACATGCAGCAATAGGAGAAGCAGCCGGACTCCTTGCAGGAGTTTGTGGGCAATTGGCCACTGATTGTGTAGCATTTCCAATCAGTTTTGATAAGTGGTCAGACATTCCAGAGAGCTTTTTTGAAAATCAATGGAATATTTTTTTCCAAGTAAGAAGATTACTTAAACTCTAAAGCTTATTTCTTTGTCATTATTTAGTTATATTTGTTAGTTAATATATATTCTTTGTTCCATATTAAAGGCTCGATTTTACTTCAAAGTGTGTGATAGCTTGGCCAAACGATTTCTGCTCCAATCGCTTGGCAAAAAATGGAGGGAACATAGGATAAAGCTTTGGAATGAGTTTTATGATCCGAGGTTGAGTAAAACCGAGATCATAAATAATACACCAGAAGATATTGCTCTTGATCAATGGGCTTTATTCGTAGAATATCGTTTGAAGCCTGAAACTCAGGTAAGTAATTAAGATTGTTAGTGAGTTCTATCACTGTTAGTGAGTAATTAAGACTGTTGGATTCACTGAGAGTTAATTATTTTGAAGCTGAACTTATTCAATGGTTTAAGTTGGCTGATAGGAAATTAAGTATTATATGGAATGTTGTGAATGCATGTTTAACTCTATTTAATTTTGTCCAAACTAATCTTGCAGAATCTTTGTAAGAGGAATCAAGAAATTCGGCAAAAACAAATAATTCCTCATACTTCAGGTGCTAAATCAATTGCAAGAAGAAGGGCTGAATTGGTAATCAAAAACATAAAATAATTATATATATATATATATATATATTTGTTGATGTATTTGTGCTTCTATTTTTTTGGTGCTGAATAATTATTTGTTAGTTAGGTAGTATCTAGTAGGCATTCTGCATTCATTCATGCACATTTTCGTTCAACCTTGACAATAGTGCATCCAAAAGAATAGAAGCTGGCAGCATTTAGAAAAAGAAAGTAACAATAAATATTTAATCTTGCTTGCCACTTGGGTTAACTTAATGGCTTAAAACCTTCACTGAAAAACAGGGCTTTCAAACCAACTGAATCCATTCTTGAGAAAGGGATTGTAGAAGATTTTTCCCTATATAGTACATGAATCAAAAATATAAAATAATTTTTCCTAGCTTCCTTTTCTGCTTCTCTAAATTCCTTTTCTGCTTCTCAAATAGAACATATTGTTGCTGTTAGTTACTTAATTTTATGCATATCTTTTCTTGGATGATATATTTCTTGATTGAGTCTTTCTACTTTTCTTGAATTTAGACGGAAGAGACGGGAAAAGAAGTTAGTAGGGTTCAAATGTGGGATATCACTCACAAGAAAATAGATGGAAGTTATGTTAATGAAAAGGCTAAAGAAATAGCGGTAAGACTAAAGTGAAATAAGTAACTTGTTTGTATTTATTTTTCTTTCTTTTTTATAAGATAATATTATGTTTGATTCTTTCCCTTTCTTTTTATATATGTAGGAGAAGATTGAAGCATATAGTAGTCAACAAGCGGTGGAATCAACCGTTAATTCTCCTCTTGATGCTCTTGGAGTAGTTCTTGGGAAAGAGCACCCTGGTCGTGTTCGAGGTTTAGGCATGGGAGCTGTTCCAACAGTTGCTTTCAAGAACAACACTACAAGAATTAGTCAAATGAATTTAGGTTCTTCAAATGATGCTGGCACATCAACTACTTGTGGTCCAAATGTGCAAGAAGAGTTGGATACTGTTAAAGCGCAATTGCAAGCACTAGTATCCTATATTGCTTCTAAGGAAGGAGGAAAAATTCCAGTGGAATTGGCTAGAATGTTCCCTACTCAACAAATTTCACAGGTACAAAATACAATTTATGTTCTTAATACCTTATTCCATGTGTTATCTTTGGACTCTTAAGGGAATCTGGGTCAATTTTAAAATTTGACTTTTGAAGCTAGCTTTAACTTTGTTAATTAAAAGCCCACCAACAATTGATTCCTATGAAAAGGTGCAAGCAAGAATGCTAAGAAACATTTTAAAGAAGCTAAGTTAATATTATAATAACCAAAATTAGATTGAAGTAGTAGCTAGCTAATGATGAATTAGATCCTTGTGGAGGCTCAAGCCCTAATCTTAGTTCAAGGTCTAATTCTGAAGATGATGAGGGACCTTGTTGACCAGAAATTTGATCCTCTTGCTGTTGAAGATGATGATGAGGAGGAGGTGATGATGATGATTCTGAAAAGAGTGGTAACTGCCTCATCATCACAATATTATTATTATTGGTTTCATCGTCCATAAGTGGTTGATGAGGCACATTCAAAAGCTCTTTATTATTATTATCATTGTTACTACCAAGATTCCCCTCCAATAAAAATTGTTGATGATGAGTAGTTTGATTTGAAGAAGAAGAAAATTGTTGCTGTTCTTTGATCTTTGCTTTGTCCTTCCTATGAAGGTTCATGTGACCTCCAAGTACTTGTGCATTAGAGAAGCCTCTCTTGCAGAAGTTGCTTTGTTGGATTATATATTAATAGTTTCAGATTCAATTTTATGTGATCTTTGATCTTTTCATTTTTGATTGAATAATTTTATATTAATAGTTTCAGATTCAGTTTTATATCCTTTTTTATTGTGCTCATAATTATATTTTTGTTGTAGGGATTAGATCAAGAGAGTGAGATTCCATCACCAAGAGAGTTAAGAAGTAGGTCTTCTGGAGCGAGCAACAAAGAAGCATGATCTTATATGATAAAGATTTCATGTATTAAGTATTATAGATATATGTTAAGACAAATTATTGAAAAATGTTATCTTAGATACTTTGTTTTTGGATTATGATTTTTTATTTTCGGAGACTGTGTATGAATTAAAAATCTTGTTATGATGTTTGATTCAAGGTTATGCTTTTTAGTTATTGAGATTTTAAAATTTGAGTTCTAAAAATGTCACTTTAAATACATAGTTTCAATCTCATTTTAAAAAGTATAAAATTGCAATTAGGTAAAAATGACGGCTAAAAATGCCATTTTAAACAAAAATGGTGCCATTATATCCTGGTAAAAATGGCAGTTAAAAAATGCAATTTTAAACAAAAATGATGCCATTAAATACTGGTAAAAACGGCGGTTATAAATGTCATTTTTAATGAGAAGGATGCCATTAAACCCAGGTAAAAACGGCGGTTAGAAACGCCATTTTAAACGAGAAGATGCCATTAAACCCAGGTAAAAACGGCGGTTATAAACTGCCATTTTAAACGAGAATATGCCATTAAATTCAGGTAAAAACGGCGGTTACAAACCGTCATTTTAAATAACCACAAAACCGCCGTATTATCCACTGGTTATTACGGCGGTTTTCAGAAAACCGCCGTAATAACCAGAATGGCGCCCAGAATTCCGGCGTTTCTTGGGGACGCCATTTTCGGTAATAATGGCGGTTGTAACCGCCGTAATTACCTTAAAAAACCGACATTTTAACCCTTTTTTTTTGTAGTGCTAGAATTCGCTGGTTGCGAATTCAAATGCGCTGGTTTCCGTCACTTGCGACGCGGCCGCATGGATCACGCGGTCGCGTTGCCTAGCGTCAGGGAAACTATATCATATTATATATCAAATCGAAGCCCCGGACGTTAGCTTTCCAACGCAACTGGAACCGCGTCGTTTGGACCTCTATAGCTAAAGTTATAGCCGTTTGAGTGCAGAGAGGTCAGGCTGGACAACTTAGCAGTTTCTCCAACTTCTTGTATTCCTTCCATTTTTGCATGCTTCCTTTCCATCCTCCAAGCCATTCCTGCCATATAATATCTGAAAACACTTAACACACATATCAAGGCATCTAATGGTAATAAGAGAGGATTAATAATAAGCAAATATAAGATCAAAGAAGCATGTTTTCAATCAAAGCACATAATTAGGAAGGAAATATAAAACCATGCAAATAGTATGAATAAGTGGGTAAAGAGTAGATAAAAACCACTCAATTGAGCACAAGATAAACCATAAAATAGTGATTTATCACCCCAGAACATCTTTTTTTTAAGTTACAACACATCTTCGTGCTTCCGGGATGAACAGAAAATCCACTGTAGCGAGCCCCCGACAACAAGTCTTGTCTCAAACTTCCAAAATCCTGTGTGCAAACTCTCCCCTTATCTCTCCTCAAACTTTCACCCTCCTTAGCGAATTCTTCACGCCTCTTATCACCAACTGGTTGCAACAATTTCTGAAGCTTTAGCTCATCTTGCTGAGCCCTCTGAATCTCCGTCTTAATCGTGTTTGAAATCTGCAACTGGTTCAAACAAGATCTTCTGGCAACCTCACCAAGGTCCAGCTTGAAATCCACAAACTTATCCACTAGCTCCTCTTCCTTGATTCTCATCCAAGCAATTGTTAAAGACGTCCGACTCAAAGCGTCTGATACCACATTTACCTTTCCAGGGGGATAACTCAGTTCAAAATCGTTGTTCTTAAGCAACTTCATCCAACTTCTCTAACATGTACTAAGCTCTTTCTGATCAAAGACATACTTGAGACTCTCATGATCAGGAAAGACGCTAAACCCCACTCCGCACAGGTGGTGCCTCCAAATATCCGGTACAAACACAATCGCCGCTAATTCCAAATCATGAGTTGAATAGTTCACCTTATGCGGTCCCAGATGACGTGATGCGTAAGCCACCAACTCCGGTGTTGCATCAACACGCAACTTAAACCCTTCAGAGAAGCGTTATAGTATACTTAGAATGGTTCATGCGGTTTCAACAAGATTAAAACAGGTGTTGGAGTTAACTTCTGCTTCAAAGTCTGAAAACTCCCTACATACTCTAACATTCAAACAAAGGCACTTCCTTTCTCGTCAGCTTTGTCATCGGTCGTGCAATTCGAGAAAACCCTTCTTTGATCCCCCGGTAATATCCGGCTAAACCCAAGGAGCTTCCAACTTTCGCCATCGTTATAGATCCTTCCCATTCCATCACCGATTCTATCTTAGAAGGATCTACGGCTATTCCTCTCTTGCTCACTACATGACCTAAGAGCTTCACTTCTTCCTTCACGAACTCACACTTCGATAACTTAACGTACAACTTCCGCTGTGTCACTCTGATTATCGTCATTAGAATCCGAAAATCCTTTCTTTTAAACCAAAATACCAAATTTGTAATACTTTTCAAAACCTTTAAAACAAGTCCAATCTAAATGAGTCCATTGTTAAAACCTTATCAAAAGAGTCAAAATCATTCACTAGTAAGTCAAACACTTGAACTCACATTTTTCTTAAATGCAAACTTTTCAATTTGAAATCCCTTCGATAAGATAATTTGGAAACCAAATTCACAAATGAACATAATCGGAGAACTCACTTTTCTTTTTAAATAATATCTTCCAAACCAAGAATTTCGGACGTAGTTTCAAAACCAAGGACTGCTTTTGTAATATTTCGCAAAGCTGTGAAAACAAGTTCAATCTAGACCAGTTCATTATGAAAGATTTTTCAAAAGACTCCAAAGATTCATTTATTCTTAAATCAAAACCTTTCCATTTGAATCCCTTTTTATAAATAAAATTACAAACCCAAAATCACAAGTTAACAAGATCATACAACTCACTTTCCTTTTTAAAATCGTACCAATTGATCAAAAGTTCCAGTCCTAGTGTCAAAACCAAATCATTCAAACCAGCGTTCCTAAACCAAGTTTAAAAATCAATCTAAGCTTTAAAACTTTTTCAACGCGAACGACGATAATCTATACTGTGAAGATAAATCGAGATTTGGCCATCGGCTTCATAATTACCAAAACCCTGTTGTTGTGATCTATCCGCCCCACGTGCTCCTCGGTGTGGACAATCTCTAACCAAATGTCCCAGTGCGCCACACTTGTAACACAGTTTCTTACCCAACTGGCACGGCCTATTCGGATGGTAGCTCCCACACTCCTGACACTTCATATCAGAGGAGTAAGCTCTTGACTGCTTTCCTTTACCATATCTCTTGAAATTCTATCCCCTTGGCCCAAGGTAATCGTCGCGTTCTCTACTAGTGTCTCCTCCACGAGTGTCCCTTGACGAGGCTACCGTCTTTGTGCATTCCTAAACCACTCTTGCCTTGTTCACCAGATCGGAGAAAATCCGAATCTCCATAGGAGCCACAGCAGTCATGATGTCGCCCTTCAAACCACCTTGATACTTGACACACTTCCAACTTTCATAGTTCCTCAAACTTGCTTGTGTAGTCTGCCACAGATAGAGAACCTTGCTTCAGCTGCATCAGTTCCATCTCCTTCACTTCCCTTGCAGACTCAGAAAAGTACTTCTTGTAGAAGGCCATTCGGAATACATCCCAAGGAACGTCGGCATTTTGAAGTTAGAGCAAGCGGCATTCCGCCTGCCATCAATGTTGGGCCTCTTCCAGAAGGTGATAAGTAGCAAACTCCACGTATTGATTGTGTGGGACATGCTGTGCCTGCAGCGCGCATTTCATAGCTTGGAACCAGTTGTCCGCTTCTGTGGGATTTGTCGATCTTCTGAAAGTCGGTGGGTGAACTTTCAGGAACGTAGCTAGGGTCATCAAAACACTTCCCAAGTCATTGCCATTTCCATCTCCATTCCCAGCCGGTTGGCCTAATGATACGAAAGAAATCATTGTCGGCCTAGATTTTCTTCTTAAAGAAAGGAATTACTTCATTGTAAGCATAGCTCCAAACCAACAAACAACTCTCACATCAAATTAAAATATGGTTTTGTCACAAGTAAAAACCCCAATAAGAATTAACCGAAGTATTTAGACTCCGGGTCGTCTCACAAGGAATTGCAATGAAGTGCTCAATTATTGGCTATGAAAATGCAAGGGGGTTTGATTTTTATATTTTTGCAAGAAAGTAAATGACAAGGAAAGTAAAGAGAGCAAATAACTAAAGAAGGCAATTAATAAAGAGAAACATTCATGGCAAGGGTTTGAGATCATAGGCTTTCTATCCTAGTCATACAATGATTAATTCATCTTATTTAGTCAACTCCAACAAGTAGAAGAAGGTATCATGTTATCTTCACATAGGGAGAATGTCAAACAAGACTAATCAATCATATCACAATAATAACAAGAATCTATCTCATTTCGTCATCCCCAACATTGGAAGAAGGTGTAAGTTATCTTCCATGAGAGAAAGTCAAACAAGACTAGTTAATCTCAAATCAAAAGTCCTAATCAACTCACTAATTGAATTAGAAAAAGATTGGCATCATTGAAAATCATATTAACTAACAACTCTAGATCACCAACATAAGTTGGGTTTTCATGACTCAAGATTGCCTAGTTACTCTTTCCAAGCCAAGAATGCTCAAAAATCTACTTTAAAGACCAACCAAGCATTTTGTCAAACACTTGGAAGGCATAAAAGGAAAGCATAGTAAAAATGCAAGAATAATAAAACTACCAACTACCAATTACAAGAAAAGTAAATTCACAACTCAAATCAACAATTAAAAGAACATCAAACATTAAATTTCATCAAATGTAGATAAGATCCAACATGAATATTCATAAACATAAAAGAGACATAAAAGTAAAATTGACAAGAGAACTAAGAAGAATAGAGTAGTAAAAACAACAAATTGTAAAGGAAACAAGATGAATTCAAGAAATCATGCCTAGATCTAGAAGAGATTAACCTAACCTAATTCTAGAGAGAAGAGAGAGCTTCTCTCTCTAGAAACTAACCTACATGATGCTAAACTACTAAAACAAATTGCTCCCCTCTTGTCTAAGCTTGAATTCTGCATGAAATAGCATCAGAAATGAGTTGGGTTGGGCCCAAAGTGCTTCAGAAATTGCTGGGGGCGATTTCACTTTAGTGGGTCACGAGCAGCATCGGTGTGCACGCGTACATGGCGCATGCGCTCCCTTATACGCGAACAAACATATAGCAAATTTTATATCATTTCAAAACCCCAGATGTTAGCTTTCCAACGCAACTAAAACCGCCTCATTTGGATCTCTGTAGCTCAAGTTATGGTCGATTGAGTGCGAAGAGGTCAGGCTTGACAGCTTTACGGTTCCTTCATTTCTTCATGAGTTCTCCCACTTCGCATGCTTTTCTCCTCACTTCTTCCATCCAATACTTGCCTTATGAACCTGAAATTACTTAACAAACATATCAAGGCATCGAATAGAATTAAAGTGAATTAAAATCACCAATTTTAGGGCCTAAAAAGCATGTTTTCGCATTTAAGCACAAATCAAGGGAGAATTGCAAAACCATGCTATTTCATTGAATAAATGTGAGAAAAGGTGGTAAAATCCCCCAAATTAAGCACAAGATCAACCACAAAATCGGGGTTTATCAAATCTCCCCACACTTAAACCAAGCATGTCCTCATGCTAAGAATAAAGAAGGACAAGAAAAGGGTATGAACATTTATTCAATGCGAATAAACTATATAAACCTATCTACATGCATGCAACTAAATGCAAAATGATTCTACCTACTTGGTCAAAAGCAAATCAATCTCCAAGAGCATGTATGAACAAGTGGGGTAAAGGTCATATAACGACTCACAAACTCTACCAATTCAAATATCAAAATGAAGTTCAAATAGACTTGCAAGAAGAAAGCTCATGAAAGCTGGGAACAAGGAATTGAGCATCAAACCCTCACCGGAAGTGTATCCGCTCTAGTCACTCAAGTTTATAGGGTCGATTCACTCAATTCTCTTCTAATCATGCTTTCCATGATTTGTTTTTCATCTAACAATCAACAATTATTCAATGCATGCATACATTCATCATGAGGACTTGTTTTTAGGTTGTAATGGGGCTAGGGTCAAGGTAGGGATGTATATGGTCAAGTGAGCTTGAAATTTGAATCTTTGATTAACCTAAACTTTTACCAAACACATATAACAACCTATATAATTCTAATACAATACCTAGCTACCCATGATTCCCACTTTTTCACATACTCGTGCATTCTATTTAATTAACATTCCATATGCATTAATTTTTATTGAACTTTACTTTGGGGCATTTTTTTCCCCTTTTTATTTCTTTTTCTCTTTTTTTCTTTTTCTATATTTTTTTTCTTTTATATATATATATATATATATATATATATATATATATATATATATATATGTGTGTGTTCTTTTTCTTTTTCTTTATCATTTTTTTAAAGTATATACAAACGCATCAATGCATATGGTTTTACATATAGTGCATGAATATGTACCCAATTCCCAATATTTTTAACAAAAATAAAAATTACACTTTTACCTCAACCAATGTCCCAAGTTTTCCATATCCAAATGATACACACCCTCACCAACCTAAGTGAATCAAATATCCAAATTAAGGACATTTATTATTTTTCGCTTATGGGTAGTGATGTGCTACAATTAAGAACAAAAGGGATTAAATAGGCTCAAACAACCAATTTAATTCAATCCTATCCTATGGGTCAACTAGCCTAGGTTTCCAGAAATATTACATATTACATAAAGAAAATCGAAACCATACCTTAACTGATTCCTAAACGCTCCAAACACTAAAACGAAACCACCAAACTTGATCCAAAGCCTCAACCAACTCCAACAAACACCAAAACTCAAACTAACAACACATATATCACCAAAATCAAAATCTAAGATACATAAAATAACTAAACACAAGGGTTTAGTGAAACCTTACCTTATCCAACGTGAGTAGGGGTAAAATCCAACAATTACCCGCTAATAAAGGTCACCTAAACAACCAAAACCACAAAATCTACTCATAAACTATACATGAAAATGCGCAGAATTTAGGACTGAAAACTGGGACGTGAAGAGATCTTACCATATTTGCTTAGATAGAAACGTAGAGCTCAACGAGAGCTTCGCGTGGTTGTAAACGGCTCGTCAATCAGAGCTCCGGATCAAAAGTTATGGCTCCCGTAAGGTGGAGGTAAATAGTAACCAACCCTCACCTCTCCTCTCTTCTCAATCTGCGCCCCTCTCTCTTTGTGGGGAGGAAAATGAGTTCAAAGCTCATTAAATAAGCTTATATATGTTGGACCTTGCGCCCGGTTTGGGCCCGGTCCAATCTGTTAGCATTTTTGGTCCGTTTGGCCCACTTTGGGCCAAAACCTTTAAGATTAGTGTCCGGTTTTCGATTCTAAAATTATTTTTTGTCCTTTCAAAACAACAAATCAATTTTCTAAATATTATTTTTCAAAATACACGGTACTGAACAGTCTAGAGCCGGTACTGCCAGTTTAAGCGCCAGTACGCATTTTTACAAAAGTCTTTTCGAAAAGGTACATTTTCCAACTCAGAAAAATTCACTGAAATCAAATTTTGCATTTATATTTTCAAATTTAAACTTCTAAATTTTGAATCTATTCCGAGAACTAAAATTACTTTATAAAAAAGTTTTGCATAAAAGCGCGGATTCTTACAAAAAGAGTCAAAAACCGTTTAGCTGTAAATCAAACATTTCAAGGCATGATTTTCCTAAATTCATTGAATCTCATAAATCAAGACCTTTCCATTTGAATCCTTTTTGGATAAGTTAAATTTTGGAAACCAAAATCACAAGTTAACAAAATCTTAGAACTCGTTTTCCTTTTTAAATTGTATCATTTGATCAAAAGTTCCAATCCTAGTCTCAAAATCAAATCATTCAAAATAGTTTATTCTAGACCAAATTACTATTGAGTTTTGAAATGAGTCAAAATAGTTTACTCGAAAGTTGCCTACTTCAAATGATGGTTTTCTTACATTAAAACTTTTCAAATTGAATCCCTTTCGATCGGAGAAATTGGAAACCATTTTCACAATTGAACAAAATCAGAGAACCCACTGTTCTTTTAAACTATATCTCTTAAATCAAGAGTTCTGACAAATTCTCAAAATCGAATCATTTAAACCAAAGTTTCAAACCGGATTAGAAATCATTCTAAACCTTAAAACCGTAAAAATCATAGTTAAAAACCGCAAAGGCATTAGTCGATACTTCTGTTGCCACTAGCGCTGAACCGCACCCATCGCCTATACAAGGAACTGCCAATACTTCTAACCATACTTGGTGACCATTCCGGCACGTCCGCTCTGATCATTCGTCATTACCAGTTCGACGCCTTCGGCTACCACCAAAAGAATCTTTCTTTCTCACGGTTTACTCCCAACAAAATGTTAAGCCCTCGTAACCCTAACGACGACTTTGCAAAAGATAGGACCAAGCTATCCTCAGGTCCAGGCACTATAATACTTAAAGCATACTCTTACCTCTCGTCGAAGGATCCGACCCCGTCACCTCACGTGTCTCCAAAGCAAACACATGGCCTGACTATTGATTCTGGTTCTCATCTTGGTTCCTCCCATGGCGACAATACTTAGATATATACCCAGGTTTTCCACGACGTGATTGAAACTAGGTTATCAATTTTATCGTTACCTCAAGTTGGAGATCCTTAATCCCATTACTGGGACCAGTCTACACCTTGATCCTTTTTGTAAGGACAACGTCTAGAGATATGCCCTGACAATCCACAGCGGTAACATCCACCGAACCCCGCCATGCACGACTTTTCCAGATGGTATCTTCTACATCTCGGGTACTTTAACTCCTCTTGTCGATCCCATGCCTGCTTACCTACTCCTCTCACCCGGTGGTACTGGTCATGGTTGATACCTCCAATATGTCCCTGAACTTGGGATTACTGAGGGGAATGCCTACCCTTCTTGGAGTTTTGGCCTCTTGATGGAATATATTTCCCACGACCTCTGCTACTAATACCGCCATGTTCATCTCTCCCCAGAGCCACCTCCTTGGCATATTCTTCAACAATCGTTGCCTTGTCCACCAATTCAGAGAATCCCCTAATCTCCAATGGAGCCACAACACGCTTGATATCTTTCCTCAGTCCTACTTCGTATTTGACGCATTTCCATCCCTCATAAGACTCAGGAGTACCCTGACTTATCCTCGAGAACCTACAGAGTTCCTCGAACTTACTGGTGTATTCTGCTATAGTCATGGACCCTTACTTCAGTTGCAACAGTTCCAATTCTCTGGCCTCCTTTATTGACTCAAGAAGGTACTTCTTGTAGAAGGCTTCCTCGAATAAAGCCCAGGAAATGTTCACGTTCTGTTGGTGTAGTAGTCGGCATTCTCCTTGCCACCATTGCTGAGTTTTTCTCACAAGTTGATAAGCCGCATGTTCCACGAACTGGTTATATGGTACGTGTTGAGTTAGCGATGCACGCTCCATAGCTCGGAACCAGTTGTTTGCTTCAATATGGTTTGCCAAACCATTGAAAACCGGCGGGTCAGCTTTCTGAAAAGCAGCTAAAGTTCTCGGAACACCTCTCAAGCTGTCCTCAACACCTTCTCCGTAGTCGTTTCCACTTCTGGTCGGTTGGGCTAACCTCTGCACAACTTGCAGAGTTGCAGTAGTATTTGCTGCCATGGTGTTCGCCAAATTCACCATCACCTCCATGAACTCAGCATGGTTATCAGCCGCTTGCTCATTCCTGCTCTCTCGTGAACATGCTCGACCTTGTCCGCGAGTGGCCATTGGGTTTCCTGTCTACACCAAACAATCGATATTGAGGTTATCAGTCCCAATATCAAAAGCCTAGTGTTTCAATTATCCTAAACAGCCACTCACAAACAAGCATGCTATAAAATATCAAGTAGATAACCTAATAGCATCAAAGAAAAGACACACAGAGTATGCAATGAAGCACAATCGGTCCATCCCTTAGGCTCACGAGGACGAACCGCTCTGATACCACTAAATGTAACACCCTAATTAGCCTAAGCCTTACCTCGTGTCGTAAAGCAAAGGCTAATTAGAGGTCACGACAGTTCTAAGCTCATACGTAGAATATATAAAAGAATAATGTAATATCTAGAAGTCCGATGAAAGATATAGCTCAAAGATTGGACTTGAAAAGCGCAAAACGTACTAACGAAGCTACTAACTCGAGACACAAGAAGCAAACAAGATATATCAAAATATAAGTACATAATATCATAGGAAACTAGCCACAACTCGCGGAGTTTATGCCGGCTAGCCATATACAAGTATACAGAACCATATGGAACCTGACAGTTTAAAAAAAATAGCTTATACAAGTTTTTTTCTCATAATACAAGCCTCTAGGCTAAACAATATACAAAAGAGAGATGTATAAACAGATAACCAAAACGACTCCAAAATAATCCAGGATCCTCTGCTTCTGTCACCATCCAACGCAACTCACCGACGTGGGTTGCGACCTGCATCTGAAAAACACAACAAAGATATGGTATGAGAACCGGAGGTTCTCAGTATGGTAACGGTGCCCAATGATGTAGGATATAAGACCCCGGGACGCCAAAGGCAATCCTAAGCTCCATATCCATCACAAGATTCAAGCTTAAGGCATTCTAAAAACAAATAAGCATAATATAAACCTTATCATAAAAAAACTGGGTAATCTATCTTAAGGGATTTCTATTCTAACCAAACATTGCTGTCCCACAACCTTCACCAACCTATCCTCCATGCGATCCCATCGCCATCGCCTTCCGAACCTCATCAATCCCAATAGAAAGCACAAGTAATATACAATGCAAGTAAAGCACAAGTAGAAGCATATAAGGCATTTAATTCAGATAGCAAGTAAGCATGTTATTCAATTAGGCAAGCTATTACAAGTAAACAAAGCATACAAGCAGATAGAAAATGCATATGATGAATGCCTATCCTACTGGCTGTGATATCACATTGTCGGTTCAACTGTCAACCTGACATATCTCCATGGAGACGTCACCCTTCAGATTTCTCATATGGGAACTCCCGAAATATAGTGCCCGGATCACTGTCTAGGTACCGGCGCTTGCACGCTCTATAGGTCCGAAGGGATACGAGCGGGATCTATTGCCACCGACCTCACATCTAAGCGCAAGCGGGACGAACCACCGCCCTTACGCCGCCGCCGCTACCTCGAACAGGCGAGATCCAACCTCAGCCCCTGTCCGGGCGCATAGCGTCTCATAATCTCAGAAAATCATTAGTTCAGTGGTTTTCAAAAAGCATTTTCAGTATACAGAGATCCATCACCTCAATCCAAGTCCCTGACTCATCTCAACCACTGTCCATTCATAACTTAGTTTCCAAGTATCAACAATTCATCATTCCCCATCTCATATATCATTCATCCTTCACCTAACGTCAAACCCTTTATCAGCATACTAGAAACCTAGGTCTCTGTTTTCTAATTTATCTTAAAATTAAGTACTTGAACCCTTAAGTTATATCCCATGTTATAATACTCAAAACTAGTCCCAAAAGTCTTAAAATGGTGTTTTAGGAGCTCATAACCTTGTTGGGAAGGTAGAATAGTTGAAAAACGAGCAAAATTTGAGAAACAGGACGTGTGCGGCCGCACAAGGGTGTGTGCGTGTGCACGTCCAAGAAGTTTTTAAGAGTGTGCGTAGGCACAAGGGTGTGCGTACGCACAGGTGTCAAAACTCAAATTGGTCTGTTCACTCGCACGACCTGTGCCAGCGCCCCTAACAAACTGACCTTCCCGACGTGTGCGTCCGCACAAGTTGAAGTTTTTCCTTGGATATGTGCGCGCACAAGCTGTGCTAGCGCTGCGAACAGAACGCATTTCTCTACCTGTGTGCGCGCACAGGTGTGTGCGTCTGCACAGGTTGAAATATTTGCAGGGTGTGCGTCCGCACGAGGGTGTGCACCCGCACATAACAGAAATCATGAAATTCTGCAACTTTGCAGAATTTCAGATTTTTAACACCAACTTTGAGTGATCATAACTTCCTCTATAAAATTTCAATATTTACAAACTTTATATCGATTTAAAGGGTTTTCAAATATCTTTAATTCTAAAAAAATTTCAATCAATTTCGAAAACCAAGGCAAAAGTTATGATCAAACAAAGTTTACCAAAAACCCAATTTTACCAAATTTTACAATTACCACCATATCTTACCATACCCATACCAAATCATACCAAACCATCCAAAACCCCATATTCATCAAATGTACCTGTCGTATCATAATACACCAACCTTGCCACATTCTCCTTCTCATTGCATTACTCTCAATTCTAACATCAACTATATAACACTTATGATCAAAATCACCATTTCATAAATTATAACACTACAATTATCATAAGAAACCAACTTCCAATCTATACAATCATTCAACATCATCTCATCATTATAATTCATCATAAATCAACCCAACATTCATCAATTCATCAACATTTAACACACCAACCATCATTTTAGTTCAACCTATCTTATTGGTCACTAGCCTATGTGTCCATGAATATTATATACTACATAGAAAAAACCGGAACCATACCTTGGCTGATTTTCAATATGCACCAAACCCTAAATTGAGCCCAAGATAAGCTTTCAAGCACAATCTAAGCCACCAAGAATCTCCAACAAGCATCAACAAGCTCCAAACATCACCATAAACAAGCTATATGTACATAAACCATCATAAATCAACCTACGGCTCATTAAAATTGAATTTCACAAGAGTTTCAATGTCTCTTACCTTGCCCAACAGTTTTAGAAGCCAAAACTAACATCAATCAAAGGCTAGAGTGTACCTAAACACCCAAAAATCACAAAACCTCACTTAGCCAAAACTCTAAAAACTCGAAACTTTGAAGAGAAGAACTGGGAAGATTTCGTGATTACCTCAAAAGTTTCTTGGATGAATTTTGTAGAGCTCTTCATAAGGAACGTGTAGCCGCAAACGGTGCGGCGATCGGAGCTCTGTAGCTCAAGACATGAGCTTGAGAAGCTCTACGTGAATAGTGTTAATGGAGTCTCACTTCTCCTTCTCTTCTCAGCTGGTGGTGTGTGTTAGTGAGTGTGTTGTGGATGATGGGTTCACTTAATGAACCCTTTTATATGTTGGACTTGGGTCCAACTTGGACCCGGTCCAACTCGTTAGCGTTCTTAGCCCGTTTGGCCCAACTTCGGGCAAAACCTTTAAAATTAACGCCCGGTTTTCAACTTCTAATATTTTTCTAATGTCTTGGAATGTTTTCACTTTTTCTCGCGTAGCGCCAGGTAGACTTGAACCGGTTCAACCAGTTCAACTGTCGGTTCGTAATTTTTCACGGTTTTTCGCAGAAAACACATTTTCTGACTCAGAAAAACCTACTGAATCCAAAAATTATATTTAAATCCCCAAATTCTCATTCTAACTTTCTGGAATTTAATTTGGGCATTTAAATGATTTTATCCGTGAAAAATCCAGTTCTTACATAATTGCTCTTGATATGAGCGTGCCTCCTCTTCGTATTTTTACTCTAATGTTCCAATATATATCTCGGTGCTAATTTATCTACTCGCTCAAAGCTTAACGCACTCAAACAATCATGGCACAATATACCTCTTGACTCAAATAATAAGCACTGATATTTTACTTTACATGATATCAAGCCATATGTAACCACAAACTTATTGAATGTGGAGTTTGAAATCTGTTCTAAAACATCATATGCCGTAAAACCTAGAGCGGACTCCATCAATCTTGCGGTACAAACTTTCATCTAAATTGTATTTGAACTTTCTTGAACTTTTCATGAGTATAAATATGTTAAAATTGAGCTTTTATTAATAATTGTTGCACAAGGTATAACAATATGAAAATCTGCAGCATCAAATTCTCTCTTATTTTGCTCTCTACTTTCTTAGCAATTATCATATTATTTCACAAATTGAATCAATGAGCTATTGGCATAATAAACTTATTAGAAAAAACGTGTATGCTCTCACTCTTTATGTACTTCTCATCTCAGTCCAAAAATGGTGATCAAGATATACTAGATTCATAAATGACGATCTTAAAAAAGTTTAAAAATAGAGCATTGAAAAAGTAAATCAAAAACCACAATATCGAAAAGTATATTGTTTTGCACCATTATTAAAAAGCAAAAACACATAAATTTTTAAATACTAAAAATAACAAACATGAATTAATTCTAATAAAACCATGTTTATCTAAAAGCCACTTGTTATCTCCAAAATTATACTTCATAACAAAATTATTTTAATTTCTATCAAATGTATATTTTGTGAAAGAGTTCTAAACAACAATTTCTTCATGTCTCTTATAGCCATTTAATTTTTGTGGAATCTTATTCATAATATGCCAAATACATCACCTATGAATTGTTGTTGACATAAAAATCTCAATAGCCCTTTACATCGATGTACATTGTTCGGTAAAAATGTCTTTTGGAGCCTTTTTTCTCATGCAACGAAGCCAACATTCTAACTATTTGAATGATTGAATATCTTTATTTTTTAT
This sequence comes from Arachis hypogaea, assembly GCF_003086295.3. Classification (NCBI taxonomy): domain Eukaryota; kingdom Viridiplantae; phylum Streptophyta; class Magnoliopsida; order Fabales; family Fabaceae; genus Arachis; species Arachis hypogaea. The sequence goes on from NC_092047.1 coordinate 64,079,011, forward strand.
CAAAGCACATCCAAGAAGTGTAGACTGACCATGGTGATTCACACTAACAAAAGAACTAAAAACCAAATTATACTTAAAGTCAACAATACAACAAAATCAGATATGCACCGAAATATATTTCAAAAAGCGCAGAAATGATTTTCAACTGACAACGAAAATGTTTCACACCAGCACAACAAATTACTTATTTGTATGATAAATAGTATCAAATGAAACATCTCTAAAATACTTAAAAATAGCCCAACTTCTTGCATCAGCCTAAAAAGTATTTTTAATTGAGTAATCAGCCTCAAGTTCAACATCATAAAGAAGTTCTGATTCTTCTCTTTTATTCTCAATATGTATTTTCCAAAATTTTTGGCATCATCTTATTCAAAAACATTACGAACTTCTCTCGTAATGTAGTTTCTAACATCTTTTTTAATAAATCTTAATTCGTGATGACCCCCTACTACTGCAACAAATGATTGATATGTCTTACTTCAGTTCCTTGGCCTAATAATAACTTCATCATCAGTTTCAATTGTGTAACATATAAACATACTTAGCTGCCTATGTTGTTTAAGCATCTTTGCTTGATTTGGACAACATTGATGTAAATGATTCAAAACTACCTTGAGATGTCCTTCAATATATATAGATAAATTTTTGCAGGACAATTTAATTCAGATGAGGAATTTGTCTTCTGAGTAGGAGATTTGTTGGATTTCAATTTTCCTTCTCAATTGCATGTACTCAATTGATTCTTAACTTGATTTTTCTTTTTATTTGTGTTTTGTATTTTGATACAAAAACCTGCAAGTTTAGAATAATCTTTGTAGAATTTTTTAACTTTTTCAAGTGTGTTGAAAGTCATCCCAATCTTCGGCACAAACTATTTATCAACATCACACAAAAACTGTAAAAGCACAGAAAAGTAATAGGCACGATACCATTGTAAATTAATAACATCACCGAAGTTGTTCGTATTCATAATTAAAGAATTTCATAAGCTCATTGCTAAATATAAATTACATAAAAATAAAAAATACAATAACTAATTTCATTAAGTACCGAATGAACCAAAGTATTCTACCTTTACCACAACAAAATAAACAACACCAACAATTATTTTACCTTACGCCAAATGATGTTTTAAACAATACCAAAACTACCATTAAACGTAATAAAAATAGATTGATCGAAAAAAGATTTTAAGACTCCTAGATTCCATTCAAATTCAAATTCTTAATCATGAACATTGATTTGCACAAAGAAAAATAAAATTATCCAACTCGTATATAAAACAACTACACGAGCATCAACTAAACTAGATTAATTAAAAGAATAAATCAAACCTCGTCGACTTTATTCGATTCAGAACAATAATTTAATTCTCCTGTGTTCAACTGATCTAAATTTGTATTATACATTATTTTTGAAAATGAAAAAGTTATACGATTCTGATTTTACTGCTTGAATGGAAAAGAAAATAAAACAACTAAAAGTTGAATGAAAAACGAATTCAAATCGAACAACATTGATTGTAAAAAAAAATTCATAGAAAAAAGGAAAAATTTATAGAGAACAAAGAGAAATCATGAAGATAATGAAACCATGACGAAAGAATAAGTTTATATTAAAAGGTGCAGAACGAAAAATAAATTATAATAATTTAGTTGAATTTAATTAAGTAATTTATTTGTTTGTAGAATATTATTGATTCTAAAATCTAAAGTTATGATTTGAACCTTAGTCATAAAGGAAAGAACACTTAGCTTGCCCACAAAGCTAAGTGGCTGCCTTTTCTAGTGGGTTATATATATTATATAAAATATAAATGTTTAATAACTAAAGAAAATTAGTTAAAATCATTTATAATTTTATTAGTTGTTGCGACAATTTTTTTGAGTTTTTAACTTATAGAAAATAGTAATATTAATGTCTAGTACAATTTTTAAAACCAGATTGCAGCTTTCTAAAAAACTATTTTGAAATTTATAGAAAAGTTAAAAAAAATTACTTCTCTTATAATACTATTATTTTTTATCATATTTCTATAAAATAAATATTTTTAAAGCTAAAAATTCAAATATAAAATAATTTATTTATAAATTATTTTTAATATAATAATTTATTATTTAAATTATTTTATAAAAAATAACTTAATTACACTGTTTAGGTAAAGTGAAGACAAATACTGACCGTTTTTTCTTTTGGTTCGTTTCTCTACTATTACCGTTTTCAATTAAATTATTTATATTTGCAAGTTAAGAAAAAGAAAAAAAATATCTCTTTAATCACAACATATTTTCCGCAGTTAAACTGAAGATACTTCACGGGGTTAGCAGAGAGATCGATCTCAATGCCATATACGATAATGGAAGCTTTCTCACTCTCCACCTCACACTTCGTTCCTCCTCCCTTCTCCTCCTCCACCCTTCTCGCCGGCAACTACCACCCTTCCTCCGCTATATCCTTCTCCGTCAAACCCCCGCCGGACTCAAACAATTCTGCTACTTCAATCTCCGGCAACTTCCGCCGCCCTTCCAAACCCCTTAAAACATCCAAACCTTCCTCAAACCATAAATCCCCATCAAATTCAAACCCTCTCAAGAACAAGAACCCCTTCAGTACCCCCTCCCGTTCCCTTACAGACAAGCTCTGGCTAACAAGCAAACTCTCTCCTCCTCCACCTCCTCCTCCGCCCCCTCCTCCGCCGCCCGACGATGAAGAACAAGTCGAGGACTCGGAAATGGAGGAGGATTGCAGAGAAAGTCATGACTCGCCTGCCACGGCGGGGACTCCGTTTCGGGAGCCGGGGAAAATTTTCATCGGGAACTTGCCCGGTTGGGTCAAGAAACAAGAAATTGCGGAGTTTTTTCGGCAATTCGGGGCGATAAAGAGCGTGATATTGATCAAGGGTCACAACGACACGGAGCGGAATGCGGGATTTGCGTTTGTGAATTATGAGGGCGTGGTAGAGAAGGCTGAGAATTCGGCGATGAAAGCAGTGGAATTCGATGGTGTGGAGTTCCACGGGAGGGTCTTGACGGTGAAATTGGATGATGGGAGGAGGATGAGGGACAAGACTCGAGAGAGGGCGAGATGGTTGGAAGGGAGTGATGATAAGGATTATCGGTCCGAGTGGCACGAAGACAGGGACGGCTCGAGGAAGGAGTTCAGGAAGGTTCTGGAGACCGAGCCGGAGAATTGGCAGGCGGTTGTTCGGGCTTTCGAGAGAATCAAGAAGGTAGAACATTTTGTTATGCATAGTGCTGTCCATTTGCTTCTGTTTGATCGAAATGGATAATTTCATGTGGAATCTCCTAAAGTTTGTCATTGATTAGTTACTCCTGCAGTCTTGGAGGTATAAATTAGGTCTCAAATTCTTCACATGACCATTTCCTCTCTGATTGATCCTTCTTTTACTTTTCTGTTGATAGTTGAGTTGAATTGCTACCAGCGCAATTGAGTCTCTCTCTCTCTTTCTTTTTTTTTTTTTTTTTTTTTTTTTTTTTTTGGGTAGGAAGAGTTACTTGCTGTTTGTATGATGGAAAGTGTTAATTCGCAACCTTCAATGTGTTTGGGGTTTGAAAAGTTCATGGGAAATTTGGCTGGAGTGCAATTTGCACACACTCAGTGGCAGATTTTCTAACAAACAAGTTATATAGGATAGGCTTAGACGTTTGGGATCTATTTGGTGTGAAGCTCATGATTTTTTTAGAGGATGTTCCTTGTCAAACATGTGAAGAGATTGGATACTGATGCTTTATAGTTAATAGCTCTTCTTTTGACTGATTTTTGATCTTATACTCCTTCAGTTATATTCTTCTTTATAAAAGAGAAGAAGACAGGAAAATAAAGCAAGAAGGCATTGGAAACTATGCCAAACTAGACATAATGATGGGGATATAGAGGGTCTTGGTAGTTTGAATTCGAGAAATATTTTCTCTTTACACATTTATCCAGTCCAAATTTTTTAGTGTTTGATATTCCATTCCACATATTAATTGAGATTTCCACTTTCTCTCTCTTTTTTTTTTCAAAACAGTATTTGAAATCTAAGCAACAGAGAGTCCTTGGAATTGATTGTCTTTTTGGGTCTTTTTATCGTCTAGCCCATTTGTCTCTTGGATAAAATTAGGTGTTTGGCCTCCTTTGGTGTAAAGGTTATGCTTCTTTTAAGAGTGTTTTTCTCTCAAATATGTTAAGGGAGTAGAAGGCCTTGCTTTATTGATTTTTCCCCTTTTTTGTTAATTCTTGTTCTTGTAAAGAGAACTTTTTGTTCTAATCATTGTATTCTTCCATTCACTATCTTAGTACAGTTCTTCTAATATGAATAAATTTGTATGTAAGAGAATAAGATATGTTTTGAATCAAAGTTGGTATTCTGGTATTGGATTTATATTAATCTGTATTCGACTTCTATTCTTTGTTCATTGTTATTTATAAAAGAATCATTTTCTGCCTTGAATTAAAAGTAGGAGATTTTAACTTCTTCTAACAGGTGAAGTTTCCTTTTATCTATATTTGGTGCACTGCTGTTCATTCCTCTGTTTTAGTAATGTATGTATTTGCTTATTCTCCCTTAAATATGACTAATGATGATGCATGTAGACATGTAGTTTATCTCAGCATCTAATGCTGACTAATGTGGTTGGTCAAGCATGGGCTTTTATAAGTAAAAGACTTCTATGTGTTAAATTTCTTGGTTTGGATATTTTATTAGCATTATCTGATGATATATTTGAATAAATTAGACTTTCTCACCCTCTCCCCATTCTATATTTTCTATTTGCTAATACCATCTCTAGGAAATGAAAAAGATCAAGATAGTATTATGTTGTTTGTCATATATATAGATAGTTGCAATTAAAAATATTTAATGTGTATCTACGAGTATCATTTTTATCTGTTAAATATCTTTTTTACGTGAAGAGCAATTGTTCTTGGTTTCATTTTATTGCCCTTAATTATTTCAGCCAGCTAGAAAAGAATATGGCTTGATGGTTAAATTTTATGCGAGGCGAGGGGACATGCATCATGCACGTCAAACATTTGAGAGTATGCGAGCCAGAGGAATTGAACCATCTTCTCATGTATATAGTAGGTAAATTCTTTTATATAAGATCTAGTGTACTAGGGCTCTTGTAATTTTATTCATCTACTTCTATTTTTGTTTTTGAACTTTAAGTTGATGCAAAATTTTGTTTATTGACGTGTTATCTTTTTGGGAATGAGCATGCTGATTCTAGGAAGAGTTAAACGTTTCAGAAATATTACCAGTTTTACTGTCGAGAGTCTGTTATATTAGCTGCAAAGCTTTTCAAATCTGCTGGGATCCCCCCCCTTTCTTCTTTTCCTTTTTCTCTGTTCCCCCTATGCAGATATGATGCTGTTTTACAACGTGATTATACTCTCTTCGGTATTCACCATATGGGTCCTTTTAGGGCATTTAGTTGTTATTCGTGCAAGATTTTTTCTTTTCTCATCCCACTTTTTTTGTGTGTAGTATAATTCATTTCCATGTTTTGTCAATTTGGTTGGTTTTAGGTGGATATCTTTGCCCTTGCGAAATCCCTGTTTCCTTTAAATAAAATTCCTTCTATGTTACAAATGAAAATTCACTCTGATTATTTTCCTTCTGACTTACAATGTGTTAAATCTTTGCAGTCTTATTCATGCATATGCAGTTGGAAGAGACATGGAAGAGGCTTTACTTTGTGTAAGAAAGATGAAGGAAGAGGGCATTGAAATGAGCTTAGTGACATACAGTATAATTGTGGGGGATTTGCTAAAGTAGGCAATGCTGAGTAAGTAAACCAGATAACGCTTCCTTGTTACTCTATCTTTTATCAAAAAGTAACTCCTTTGTTGATGGTTGTTATTTATTTATTTGCCTAAGGACAGCTTTCTTAAAGTTTATGTTTTCGGGTGAAATAACATGTTTTCTTTTCCCCTCTAACACTCACCTTGTCCCTTATTCACAAATCTTTTATCTTGATGCATGGACACCTCACATGCCAAGGTTGTATTGTTTTGAAGTCTAATTTAATAACTTGGTCTGGCAAGTGTAGCTAAAATTAAGGTCACACTTTATTACTATTTCGCCAATACTTTTTAATTTGAAAACATAAATGAAAATTGAAAAGTGAGATCAAATTAATAAGTTTTGCCCTAGTAAAAAAGTGTGACATTATTTTAGCTACACTTTTTAAGTGTTGCCAAAGTTTCATAGCCACATTAGAATTTACCAATGCTACATCACGTATTAACATAATTTTTAGTGTCAAATATAATATGAAGCGAAAGTAGTTGTTTTTCTGTTGAAGCAAGTCGTAGTTCACTAGCTATATGGACAAAAACACCCATTTTCCATCAGTTATTGGAGCTGGTATTCCCACTTGCCAACCCTACGTAGTATATTGCATTGGATGGTTTTGGTATGTTTCTACATTTATATAACTGGTTTAACTTAGGTGAGCTTGATTATTTGTTCTTTATGATTCATATTTAAATAGCTTTTCTGTTTTTTTGGCTTATTTTTTTTTGTCTCTTTCTTTGAGGTAGTGGTATAGTTTAGTTTCATTTGGGTCTGGGAAAATTTTACAGGCTTTTCTTACCTGAGTGAATAAAGAGCAATTGATTTTGTTTTGTACAAATAATACTATTTGATGTTGTTTTGGAAGTGCTGCAGATCACTGGTTTAAGGAGGCCAAAGAGAGGCTTTCATCTTTAAATGCCATCATTTATGGGAACATAATTTATGCACACTGGTGAGCATTTTGATTAATTTTATGGGCTGACTCTTATATGCATGGCTGTATAACATTCTCACATGTAGAGTGCTACATCAGCATAGAGAATTATACATCATAAGTAGATTTCGTCAATCTAACCATTGAATTACTTTATATTATCCTAATAATCATGAATAGAAAATTTTGTAAAATTTGGGCAGTAATAGGTATGTAATCTAATACTTGACATTCACTTACATTTTTTAAAGTATTGTATTTCAAAATAGTGGTATAATGAAATAGCAATTCACTTCCAAATGTTATGAATTATACATTTGATCTATATGTTGAAATGTTTTAACTCAATGGTTGGATTGACGAAATTCAAAATTTATAAGAAGTTATTCAATGGTGTAAGTGTAATGTGACTTGTACCTGTTGTCAATGGATCCCCATATATATAAAGTTTGCACCTCTTAAATACAAAATAAAATTTTAATTTAATTTTAATTTTGGCAAGATTGAAACATTTAAGTCAAGTGGTTAACTAAATCAGTATATGGTTAACCATACCAGTTATAAACTGATGAATTAATCTATTGTGCAGTTATTGCTATGTTTCGGTCTTGGTAATTATTGTTGCATAGATTTCATGTTTGAAAGTTTACTAATATACTTTATGGCTAATGATGGTCATTTTTATTTAATTTCTTCAGTCAAAGTGGCAATATGGATCGAGCTGAAGACTTCGTGAGGGAAATGGAAGAACAGGGCATTGATGCTCGCATCGACATATATCATACCATGATGGATGGGTATACAATGGTTGGCAATGAAAAAAAATGCTTGGTCGTGTTTGACAGACTAAAGGTATAGCTTATTATTGGCCATTGGTATCTTTATGATGATAGGATGTGAGACTTGGTACTTCACCTATGCTATGTGCCTTCAACATTGATACTTCTTGAAAAGACAATGTGCCACTCATGAATATCATATCCAAATGATATGATTGGTATAATTATCCGAGTAAATACCCATAGTCGTCCCTGAGATTCGCGCAAATACTCAATGTAATCCTCAAAATCCCGATTTCCCCATTTTAGTCCTTCAGATAGAACTCCGAGCACTCAAAGTGGTCCCTGGGCATATTTCTGGTGATGAATCATCACCGGAGCGCTGACGTGGCCTCTGTTTACCACGCTGGAGGGGTTCAATGGCTATCTGAGCTAGCTAATTTCCAATTTGTACCCATGTTGGTCCCTCCCTTTATATCTAACCCTAAATTCCCAAATTTTCGTAAACTTCATCTCTTCTTCTTGGTCATCGATCTCTTCATCGCATGCTCCAGCTTCTTGTTGATATCATATTCTTGCAAGATGTCAATAATCCCAAAATATAGAACAACATCGCTAGTCTCTCCATTGCGATAAGGGGTCAAATGGCGGATTCCGACGGTTGTGTATTAATCGAAATCACTCCGCCGGGCCATGCGCTCTGCTCTTGCAGGCATATTGGTACCCAACCTAATCAATGGTTTCCTGAAACAAGTGAAACAAAAATTGATACATCAAGTTGCAGGGTGAAAATTCTACAAAAGCAGAAAGAACATACATGAAGAGGTACTACAGAAATAATTATCTCGAGACAATCACCATTGAGATAGGGAAGCCAAGCTAAAGGTAAAATAATAATAACTCTTTAAGTTCTTTCTAAGAAAATCAGGACCACAACCTGTGCCCGCAACCTGCCACACTATCCCACCCACTTGCCTAAGATAATTCAAGCTACTCTCAATTATTACCATGGAAATCATCAATTCAACAATACCATAGGAAATAATAGGCTTCTAGAATGCCATTAAAAAGTCACAGCTCAAACATAGCATGCATAATTGCATATACAAGCCTATACAACATCTTAGGCTTTTTAAGAGATAGCAACAACCATGCACCCTTTCTTTGGTCTTTGTGGGAACTAAAAACTGGTTGAGGGAATTCATAGTGCCATCTACTTTGTATGGATGCAGGAGTTACGAATTAAAACAAGCCGCAAAATTTCTATCTAACTTTAGAAGCTCTTTAGCAGTATATGTGGTTAAATCCACATTCCAGTGGGCTCTGCAAGCATAAAGCAGAGTCCTCCATGCTACAACATCTGGCTCACAATTCATCTCCTGAATTAGCTTAACCATGTCATCAAGCTTCCCAGCTCTTCCAAGTAGATCAAGCATGCAACTATAGTGCTCTGTTTCAAGATCTATCTCATAAAGATTCTTCATAGACCGAAAGTAGTTTCAGCCTTCATTTACCAGCCCTGCATGACTACATGCAAATAGAACCCCAAGCATTGTTATATAGTTTGGTTTTGGACCCATAACTTTCATGGAGTCAAACAAATCGAGAGCTTCTAAGCAGATATCAAAGTCATCCATGAAACAACAGTTTGTTCGGGCATTTCGTCGAATAGCTTGTGTGCCTCTTCCATGAACAAATTTAACCTCCATAGTCTTTGTTTTTAACATCTATATACGAGTCTGGCAGCACCCAAAGAACACCAGGCAACCCTACAAGAGGAACAATCATAAATTAGACCAAGAAGATCCAAAAACGTTTTACCAAGTAACGACACAAGGCCACAAAGACAACTGCACGAATTGTAAAACATTACCCTTGAATTTCTCAGATGTTGCTTCGTTAACAGTGCACTGGAATCCTGTGTAGGTGGTGGTGCTAAAGGCATACATGTTCTTCTTTGCCTCTTCCATGCTGACGAAGTGACAATACACAAAGCAAAAGCATCAGAAGCAAAACACCAGAAGAACAAAGTTCCTCCCATATCACACACACAATACACCACTACCAATGTACCATAATCCACAAGGCACAAGTAGTGATTATGCACAGGTGAGCATGGTTGAGCCTGAGCCTGAAGATCTGGGCATTCTTCTAGTCGAAATCAAGCTTGTCCTTATTCTTGGGGCGCTTTCTGAGGTCGGGAGCAGGGCCTTTGGGGGCGCTAGGGTGGCGAATGGCAGCAAGAAGGCCGTTGGAGGTGGAGGGTTGGGCATCGGGGTGGATGTAGGTTTGGAGAGCGTAAAGGAAGAGAATTGGGAGCCTGAAGAATGCGATGAAGAACGCGAGGAAGAGGGAGAGCGAAGCGTGCAGGAGCGGGGCTTTGTACAATAACACCAACTGCGAGGGACCAATGTGGGTATAAATTAAAAATGAGCCAGCTCAGCTCCAGTCTGGCAAAACGACGCCACGTAAGCGTTCCGGTGATGACTCATCAGCAGAAATATGCTTAGGGACCACTATGAGTACTCGGAGCTCTATCTAGAGGACTACAATGGGGAAATCAAAATCTTGAGGATTATATTGAGTATTTGTGCAAATCTCAGGGACGACTATGGGTATTTACTCATAATTATCCTCAAGGGCATGAAGTTTCCGTAACTTTTTTTTCCCTTTTTTTTCTCTTTCTAGTTGAAACTCTTATTAAATTTATCTTACAACATCTCTTCCTATAATTCCTTTAGAACTATATTTGGACAATCTCATGAAATTTCCCATCCTCATATTATTTGATGTCCCATTATGATGGAAGATCTGTACACTGTTCATAACTTGATCATCCATGGATAATAATAGAACTAGGAAGAACAAATACTGAAGAGAATTTCTGGAATCAACCCCTGGAATTGCAAGCAGTACAACGGATATGGCACTTTGAGAGGCAATAACCCCAAAACCCTCCTGTTGTTGAGTATTTGAGAGACTCAACAGTATCCTAAGTCTGGGACATTTCTAATTCTGAGATATCCCTATCAATATCGTAATTTTAGCTTTTTTATGCGAATTCGACATGAAATATTGAATGAGACTGTAACTTCCTTTTTTTTTTGATGAAGGAATGTGGTTTCTCTCCCTCAGTTATCACCTTTGGCTGTCTCATAAATCTTTACACCAAGGTAAGACATATTTCATGGATTACAACATAATCTTCTGTTATAAATCTTGCTTACAAATACTACTGCTTGGTTTTCTTGCAAAGGTAGCTTTCTTGCAAACAGTTTATTGGAACTTCTTATCATGTGGGTAGTACCAATAAAAGACGGAATGTTAATTGAAGGTGTTAAATGTAACTTGTGTTGACTAGGTTTGTTGGGCTTGGTAGTAGAAAAGAGGCAAAAATTGTGGTACTGTGCAGTTTGCACCACTATTTGGAGTATTCTGTTAGAGCGTGATGCACACACCTAGAGTGATAGATATTCTGACAAGCATATTTTATGGGGTAGAATTAGATGCTTAGTATGTATTTGGTGTAAGGCTCATGATTTTTACTGGTAACTTTTCTTCTCCGACATGTTGAGAGAATGGAAAGCTATGCTCTATAGATAACCACTTTCCTTAAATACAACATCAAGCATCCCATAATACCCAAGTCCCTAACATCTTATTCCTCCTCTTAATGAAATTCCTCCTTTGTCATAATAATAATAATAATAATAATAATAATAATAATAATAATAATAATAATAACAAAAGACATGAAAAGAAAAATGTAACTTGTGTTTCAATCTGTTATGTGAGAGATTGCATGAACAAATCATGTGATTCACAAGAGTTCTTCCTTCAGTGTAATGGTGCCAGGCCTTATGTTTGTGCCACATGACATGCAGCTCTTTTTTCATCCTTTTGTTTTTCTTTCGTCTTTTTCTTTTTTAATATTTTTTGTTGCTGTTTAATAATAGACTTTGTGACTCCATAGTAGTGCTGTATATCTAGGCGTAACTGTGTGTACTATATAGGTTGAGTTAATTGGGCTGTTTTCGGCCAACAAATTTATATCCAAGTGATGTAATTTGGCTTTCTGTCTCACATAAAATCTCTTCATCCTTTTTTTTTCTTTTTCAGATAGGAAAAGTTTCTAAAGCATTGGAGATTAGCAAAATGATGAAAATGGCTGGCATAAAACATAACATGAAGACGTACTCTATGCTGATCAATGGATTCTTGAAGTTAAAAGATTGGGCTAATGCATTTGCTGTTTTCGAAGACCTTACTAAAGATGGTTTGAAACCTGATGTTGTTTTGTATAACAACATTGTAAAAGCCTTTTGTGGGATGGGTAATATGGATCGTGCCATTACTATCATTAAGCAAATGCAAAGGGAGAGGCATAGACCAACAACCCGCACATTTTTACCCATTATACATGGCTTTGCAAGAGCCGGGGAGATGAGGAGAGCCCTGGAGATTTTCGATATGATGAGGAGGAGTGGCTGCATCCCCACTGTACACACTTATAATGCTCTTATTCTTGGCCTTGTTGAGAAGCGTCAGGTAAGATGGTTGGCAAACAATTGTTGATAAAACACAAATGACATGACTTGGTTCTTACTACTTTTCCCTAGGTTCTTTTATTTGTTGATTGTTTTGAGTGTCAAGAAACAAAAAATGAATAACACCTGGTGTGTGTTTTTTTGTAAAATTATGATCTAAAAGCATATGTTATAGTACGATAACAAATAGGCATGTATATTTGCCATTGTACTGAAAAAAGCCTAAAAAACAGCAAACAGAAAAATCCTTTTCTACTCTGACAGAGTCAGCCGAAATTCGTCTGTTGACACAGCCACTTGTGCATTGACACATACTCATTTCTAACATTAATGAAAAGTTGCTGGCAATTATTTTTATTTACTATCTATGTCGATTAATTATTGCCTAGTTTACTTTAGTTGAGGAACAGTTGGTGCCAGTTGAACATTTTTCACTCTATGAACTAATTTTTCATTTTTTTTTCTTTTCCCTTCATTTTTATTTTTCCTTTTCAGTCTATTACATTTCCTCTTTCTTATTTGACTGATATGCATGCATTTTAAGAGTTGGAACCATAGTATTTCATCATAGAAGAAAACTGTCTCCATTTAGATATGTTATAATTTGTTACAGGTCTCATTTAGCATCTATATCCAACACTTTCTGCAATTTATGTCGTGTATCTTGTAGATGGAAAAGGCTATAGGGATATTGGATGAAATGAATTTGGCAGGCGTTAACCCAAATGAGCATACCTATACAACTCTTATGCATGGTTATGCTTCACTGGGTGATACTGAAAAGGCCTTTCAGTACTTCACAAAATTGAAGAATGAGGGCTTGGAGATTGATGTATATACTTATGAGGCATTGTTGAAGGCATGTTGTAAGTCAGGCCGAATGCAGAGTGCCCTAGCAGTCACAAAAGAAATGAGTGCAAAGAAGATTCCTAGAAATACTTTTGTCTATAACATACTAATTGATGGGTATGAATAATTTTCTTCTAGCACAAGTGTTAACTTTTATCCAATGCTTGTTATATATTTTCGTAATCAAGCTATATTTTTCTCAATAAACTTTCCATTTGCTTACTATTGGACTTACCAATAATATTGTCATTTGGCGGACCTGCTTTTTACGTTAGTAACCTAGTTTACTGTTTTAGATGGGCTCGGAGAGGCGATGTTTGGGAGGCAGCAGACCTGATACAACAAATGAGAGATGAAGGAGTGCAACCTGACATCCATACTTACACATCTTTTATAAATGCTTGCTGTAAAGCTGGTGATGTGCAGGTATGAGGTTTTCCGAGGATATACTTTTCGATTATTGAAAAAAAAAAAAAAAAAACGAAAGTTGAGTGCTTTAGCAAAGAGAAAATGTTCTGAAAAGTGACGAGTGGTCTGAGGTGAGGCTGCTGTACATGTATCCTTCCTAGATCCCACTGCGTGGGAGTCTAAGTTGCCCCTGGCCTTCTTAATCTTTGCCTTGAGTGAGGTGAAAGTAAGGGCATAATTGTATCATGTCTTGCATCTTTGTCACAATCTAACAGATAGGAATGGGATTAAGATTCTTGTCTAAGGACTACTTGATTAATATCATCTAATCATATTTTTATTTTCCCTCCAGAAAGCCACACAGGTTGTTCAAGAAATGGAAACATCTGGCATAAAACCAAATCTCAAAACCTACACTACCCTAATACATGGATGGGCACGTGCCTCTTTCCCCGAAAAGGCTTTGAGATGCTTTGAAGAGATGAAGATGGCCGGATTGAAGCCAGACAAAGCAGTGTACCATTGTCTTATGACATCACTGCTATCGAGAGCCACCTTTGCTCAAGAATACATTTACAAGGGACTCTTGTCTATATGTAGAGAGATGATAGAGTCGGAGATAACCGTAGATATGGGAACTGCAGTCCACTGGTCGAGATGTTTACGAAAGATTGAGAGGACAGGAGGGGAATTAACAGAGGCCCTTGAAAAGACCTTCCCTCCAGATTGGACCTCCCATCATGTTCTTGATATCAATTGTGGAACAAAAACTGCTGAACCTGAAAGTTTTGATGATAGTCATGATGATGACAGTGGTGCTGATGACAATATATATTATGCCAATGAAGTTGATTCCGATGAGGACACGGATAATGATTATGATTGTTGAGAATTGCATGTAAATACGTGTGGTTGTTTTTGGTAATGCTATTGAAAATGGAGAAATCAGTTTACAACTTCCACTAATAGAAAATGATACAAGTTTATTAGCTTACATAAGATTTACTGAAACTAAAATATAGTAAAAGCAGTAGTACAAGTAACAAGAATAAGTGGTAACTAGATTTAAACCGGCACATTATTTGGAACTAAAATGAATTAATTTTTAAATATAAAAAATTATTTAATAAAAAATTTTAATAATTAATATCAAATTTAAATAAAACTATAGAGATATTATATATTTTAATATTCGAAAAATTCATCATTTAATACATATATTTAGGAAATTTAAATCCTAATGCAAAAATAAATGTAATGTAAATATAAATATAATATTTCAATGATTAACATCTATTTTCTTCATGAATAACATCTATTTTTTTCATGAATCATGATATCAAGTTTGGTGTTGCAAAAGCTTGTTTTTGACTTCTATCACTGCTAAGTATGACACCAAAGACTTATGAAACCACAAGGAAGAGGAAGGGAAAGGCACTTGCTTTCACTTCCCTCACCTCATTTGTCACCTATACAATTCAGCTGGAATTGTCATAGAAGAGGACAAACCCATCACTAAAAGAAGGATGGAGCATGTTAGAGAGTCGGCACATGGACCACAGCAAGAGCATGTGGAGCCGTCTCAATAGAAATCCCTGAGATGTCTCAAGAGATGTATTGTTCTCCCCAAAATTTTTTTGAGATCAACTGAATACCTCTCTGGGAGAGTGGAGCTCAAACGTGGAGCAACTGAGGTTGGAACATCAAGAGCACTCCGCCATCCTCTATGAAATAGAGAAGATCAAAGCGCTATGAGGAAGAACAACAAAGACAAAGGAGAAACATTGAAGAGATCAAGTACTACATTGGATCCTCAAGGAGGAGTAATAACCACCATCACTAAGGTGGATTCATTCTCTTAATTCCCTTTTCTCATGTTACTTTTTTCTGTTTTCTATTATGTTTTATTGTTTGTTCTCTTCTTCTTGTTGCATGATCATATATGTCTTAAGGCTATAAAATGTTCCATATATCCCTCACCTTGTTTAAAAGAAAATTTTAATCGAAAAGAATTGAGAGATACATGAATTTCAAGTTATATAATAAGAATAGTTCAATTATCTTGATGTGGTGGCATTGCTTTTATTTTCTGAATGTATGAATAAATAGTGCATATTTGAAGTTGAAATTAAGAATGTTGGTTCTTGAAAGAATGACGAAAAAGGAAAAGTATTATTGGTGATCTGAAAAATCTAAATAAATTGATTCTTGAAGCAAGAAAAAGCAGCAAAAAGAAAAAGAAAAAGTATGTTGCAAAAGAAAAAAAATAATATATACATGCATGCGAAAAAAAAATATGGCAAAAAAAATGAAAAATAAAAAGTAGAAAAAGTCAATAGTTCTTTAAACTAAAAGGTAATAGCAAAAAGCCAATAACCATTTAAACCCAAAGGCAAGGGTAAAAGGATCCAAAGATCCTAGGAGTGTGCTTAAGAACTCTGGACACCTCTATCTGGGAATTCTAGCAAAGCTGAATCACAATCCGAAAGGGTTCACCCAGTTAAAGTGTCTATGACATTTATGTATCCGGTGGTAATACTGGAAAACAAAGTGCTTAGGGTCACGGCCAAGACTCTGAAAGTTGTGTTCAAGAATAAAAAAAAACTGAACTAGGAGAGTTAATAATATCATCTGGATTCTAAGTTCCTAAAGAGACTAACACTTCTGAGTTTCAATGGATAGTGAGATGCCAAAACTATTCAGAAACAAAAAGCTAGTAAGTCCTGCTCATCTAATTGAAACTGAGCTTCATTGGAAACTCTAAGATTTATTGTATCTTACTCTTCTTTTTATCCTACTTTGTTTTTAGTTGCTTGGGAACAAGCAATAATTTAAGTTTGGTATTGTAATGAGCAGATATTTTATATGATTTTTGGTATTATTTTCATATAGTTTTTAGCATGTTGTGTTTAAGTTTTATCAAGTTTTTATAGGTTTTACTGCAAAATTCACATTTTTGGATTCTACTTCATGTTTGTGTATTTTTATGCAATTTCAGGTATTTTCTGGCTGAAATTGAGGAGTTGGAGCAAAAGTCTGATTCAGAGACAGAGAAAGCACTGCAGATGCTGTCTGGATCTGACCTCCTTGCATTCGAAAGATCTTTTCTGGAGCTACAGAAGTCCAAATAGAGCATTCTCAATGGATGTGGAAAGCTAACATCTAGAGCTTTCCAGCAATATATAATAGTCTATACTTTGCTTTAGAATTGAAGGTCCAAAACTGGCGTTTAACGCCAGCCTCCTGCCATATTCTGGCATCCAACGCCCAAGGAGAAGAGACCAGCGTTCAAACGCCCATAAGGACCCCCTAGCCAGCGTTCAACGCCCTAGAGGCCTCCTAGCACGTGGATCTCATCAAAACTCAGCCCAAACACTCACCAAGTGGGCCTCAGAAGTGGAGTTTAGCACTAAAAGACTGTTTCACCCTTTCTTATGTAATCCTTAGTCATTAGCTTAGTATTTAAAGAACTTTTACACGATCTTCAAGGGAGATCAGCCATATTTCGTTTTACACATTGTATTTTTCTATCAGTATGAGTCTCTAAACCTCCTAGGTTGAGGGGAGGAGCCCTGCTGAGTTTTATGGATTAATAAAAGTATTACTGGTTCTCTTCAATCCGTGTTTGATTCAATTTTAAGATGTATCTTCATTCTTCAACTTGATGAATGGGATGACCCGTGACAATCATCTTCGTTCTTCATTCTAAGACCACGTTCCTGACAACCACCCGTGTTCTTCTTGGGTTCATGTGAATACATAACTGGAAAGCATCGAACCACCAGCTTGATTATACATCTCTTAGACGGCTAATCCGCGACTTTGTTGGGGACATCTCGAGACACCAGTTCAGCTGAGGTATGGGGAGATTAGGGCCTCTGTGGTAGAGGCTAGAATCGAAAGGCACAAGATTCTCTGATCCGGACGATCCGACCTTGTCTATGGCGTTTTGAGTAGGATCATTAAGGAGAATGGACTACAGGAGCTTTACTCTCAATCAGAATGGAATCACACTAACCCTGGGGTTCAGATCTAGAGGAGCATTGGCGACCTCTTAACCGGCGACAATCACATACAGCCCGCCATAGAAGAAATCATTCAAAGTTGAAGAAGACAGTAAGACCGGAATTAATCCAGAAGAACAAAGCATCTCCAAGCCTTAACCATCTTTTTATCATTGATTATAATCAAACCTAGTAATTCCATCTTATTCCAATTTTATGCTTTTAACCAAATCCAACAATTTTTCCATCCGCCTGACTAAGATCTGCAAGATAACCATAGCTTGCTTCAAATCACAATCCTCGTGGGATCGACCCTAACTCACTCAGATATTACTTGGACGACGCAGTGCACTTGCTGGTTCAGTTGTACGGAAGTGTAGGATTCTGCGCACCACAATTCCATTCTCGCTTTCTAGTATTATTCCCGCTCCCCCTGAACTGGTATTTGACAAGCTGTCCACATGGAGTTTCCATGATACTGCGAGTTCACTTTCAGGGGTCATTTTAGATATGAAATCTGCCATGACCTAAGCATTGATCGTGTTCCTAGGTTCGAATCTGACTTTGTATTGTGATAGCTCGACTGACCAGGAGAGCATCCGTCTTGTCAAGTCTGGCTTCTGTAGCACTTGCCTTACTGCTTGGTCCATTTGTACCGTGATGTGGGTGGCTTTGGAAGTACTGCTGAAGGCATCAGGTTGCCGTGAGTAGCGCGTTGGCGAGCTTTTCAAGTTTGGAGTAGCGCGTCTTGGCGTTTTAGAGAACTTTGCTTATGAAGTACACAGGAGTTTGTGTCTTTTGTTCATCTCCCCAGATGAGCGCGGCTGCTAGTGCTTCCTCAATTACGGATAAGTAGAGGTACATTGTCTCTCCTATTCTAGGTTTTGGGAGTATGGGGGATATGCCAGTACTTTTTTGAAGTGTTAGAAGGATCCTTCGCATTTGGGTTTTCATTTAAAGTTTATACCCTTTTTCATGAGCTTGAAAAAGGGGATGGCTTTTTTGGGCCGAGGCTCTGAGGAAGCATGAGAGGTGGCAAGTCGCCCAGTCAACCTTTGGACATCTTTGAGGTTTGTAGGCCTACTTATCTCAAGGATGGTGATAAACCACTATTTTATGGTTTATATTGTGCTTAATTGTGCGGTTTTATCAAATCTTTACCCACTTATTCATATGATTAGCATGCATTTATAATTCCTTCCTAAAAATACCTCATGGTTGAAAACTTGCTTCCTAGAGACTTTTAATTTTGTATTTTAATTCTCCTTTATTCCATTCGATGCCGTGATCTGTGTGTTAAGTGTTTCAGGCTTTATAGGGCATAAATGACTTGGAGATTAGAAAGGAAGCTTGCAAAAATGGAAGGAACACAAGAAATTGAGGAGATGACCAGCGAGAAGTGACACGGACACATGGCTCACGCGATCGCGCGACATAGAGGAAATTGCAGTGATGCGGACGCATGGCTCACGCGACCGTGCGGATTGGAAACTGCACAAGTGACACGAAGGCGTGGATGACGCGCACGCGTGGCAAGGCAAAACGCTGGATGACGCGAACGCCTGGATGACGCGATCGCATGACGTGCGCGATCTGGAGAATCTGCAGAATTTGCTGGGGGCAATTTTGGGCCCTATTTTGACCCAATTTTTGGCCCAGAAAAGCAGATTAGAGCCAGGAAACATGCAGAGACTAACAACAACATTCATTCCGCATAATTTTAGTTTGGAGATCTGATTTTACTCCTCCTCTAGGTTTTCTCTCTACACATTCATAGTTCTTAGGAATTCGTTTTTATTGCTTCTTGGATTGGGATATTGAGAAGAGTTATTACCTCCGCCAAGACTTCATTATTCTAGTTTGTTTTCCTTACTTGTCTCTTATTCTTCCATGTCCTCAATTTATTCAGAATTACTATTGGATTATTTTTAGAATTTATTAATACAAGAACTATTTTTATTTTTAATTGATCTTTTGATTATTATTTATCACGTCTTTCTTTATTTCCCTTTCTTATGTTGTGAAGTTTACATTCATAATGAGCGAGTAGTTCCATAACTTGATTGGGAGTTGATTGAAAGGAGAACCTTGAGTTGGAACGCTCAAGAGAAAAATTGTAATTGGGTTTACTGTTGGATTGCCCTCTAGTCACTGACACTAATCCCTTCCAAGGGAGAGGCTTGGAACTTGTGAAGAGAAATGGCTTTCCAACTTGCTTGACTTTCCTCTACCTTGTAAGGGATAACTAAGCAGAATAACCTTCAATCATCAATTAATCTTGAGAGTACTCTAACAAGAATAGGGCTTCCAAGTAATCTACTCCCGGTCAAGGTTTTTATTTAAATTACATAAATTCTCTAATTTAATTTCTTGTTTTTCAACTCAACCATTTTTAGAAAACATCTGATTAATAAAATAGCACATCTCTCTGCAACTCGTTGGGAGACGACCTGGGATTCATACTCCCAGTATTTTAATTCTAATTTTGTGACAACCCTTCTAAATTGATAAACAGATCTTCGGTTGGTTAAGAACTGTACTTGCAACGTATCTCTTATATTAATTTCTTAACTTGCAAATTTCCGCCACGTCAGATGGCCTTGTACTTTTTCGGGTTTGCTTCCTCCTCTCGTTGCGTGATCATGAAGCCCAAGAATATTCTGGCCTCCATCCCGAAGGGGCACTTCATCAGATTGAGACGCATTCAGTGCTTCCTTAGGGTGTCTAGTATGAGCTTAAGGTCGTCAATAAGCTCCTCATATGTTTGTGTCTTGGCTAGCATGTCAACAATATAGAGCTCCAGCTTGGTCCCTGAGCGGTCCTTAAAAATCTTGGTGACAAGCCTTTGGTAGGTGACCTTGGCATTTTTTAGCACGAAGGGCATGACTTTGTAGTAGTACGTGCCTTTGGGAGTTACGAACAGTTTTCTCCTCGTCTTGTCAGTGTATGGGTATCTGGTTGTATCCAAAGTAGGAATCTATAAAGGTGAGGAACTGGTGTCCCGAAGCGATGTCTACCAGTCCGTCAATGTTTGGCAGGGGAAAGACATCCTTTGTTTAAGTCCATTTAATTGATGCACATTCGCTATTTCCCATTTGCCTTTTTGACCAACACAATGTTGGCCAGCCAGGTTGTGTAGGAGAATTCTCGGAAAAAGACTGTTTTGAGCAGGCTTTTGACTTGCTTCCGGACCTTGATTGCTCGGTCAGCGGACATTTTTATTCTCCTTCGTGCTACTAAATTTGCTTTGGGGTCCACGACTAATGGGTGGGAGATCGGATCGGGTCTATTGCTGGCATGTCAGCCGGAGTAAATGCGAATAGGTCTTGTTTTGTTGGAAGAGTTTCATGAGTTTGCTATTTAGGTTGAAGGACAAATTCTTATTAATGAATGTGAATTTCTCTTTAGTTTGCCCTATCTGGAGCTTTTCCATGTCTGCCTCTGGTTTTGGTTTGGGTTGATTGTCCTGACGTGCGTGATGCGAGCGGAAATCAACCAATTAAGAAATTATAGTAAGAACAGCGTTGCAAGTACAGTTCTTAACCAGCAAAAATCTGCTTATCAATTTAGAAAGAGTTGTCACAAATTTCAGAATAAAATACTAGGAGTATGAATCCCAGGTCGTCTCCCAACGAGTTGACAAAAGAGTGCTATTTTAGTGATTGGTGACACTTGAGTTGTCAAACTCAGCTGTTGATTGAAAATTGGAAATTGCTGATTGATTTGGATCCCTCTAAAGCTAGTCTTTCCATAGGAGTTGACTAGGACTTGAGGAATCAAATTGATTAGTCCACTTGACTTTCCTTTATTTAGTAAGGGTTAACTAAGTGGGAGCAATAACAATTCTCATCACACCTGATAAGGATAACTAGGATGGGATTTCCGGTTCTCGTACCTTGCCAAGAGTTTTTCTAGTTATTAATTTACTTCCTTGCCAATTTATTTTCTTGTTCCCTGATGAGCGGATAATTTATACACTTTTTGGCATTGTTTTTAGGTAGTTTTTAGTATAATTTAGTTAGTTTTTACTATGTTTTTATTAGTTTTTATGCAAAATTCACATTTCTAGACATTACTATAAGTTTGTGTGTTTTTCTGTGATTTCAGGTATTTTCTGGCTGAAATTGAGGGACCTGAGCAAAAATCTGATTTAGAGGCTGAAAAAGGGGGCAGAGAGGGAGCAGAGGGGGGTTGGGGAGGGAAGAATGGGGGCGCGATGGGGGTAGGGTTCGCGTCACTAGGGGTTAGTGAATTTGAATCCACGCGAACGCGTGGGACACGCGGTCGCGTGGCTAGGGTGGAATGGGGCTGACGCGATCGCGTGGGTGACACGAGCGCATGGAATGGGTAAAAGGATGAGTGACGCGGTCGCGTGAGGCACGCGACCGCGTCGCTACAAATTGTGCTAAATGCACAATTCCAGCATCGTTTCAGCGCAACTCTCTGTCTCTATTTAGGGTGTTGTGCAATCTATGCGACAGCGGATGCGTCGCTCATGCTTTAGCGTGGGATGGGTGTTGTGCAAGTGATGCGTTCGCGTGATGGATGCGAACGCGTGAGCCGTGTTGTGCTAAACGCACACCAGCCGCACGATTCCAGCCCAGATTTCTGGGCGTTGGATTTTTTTACGCCGATCTTCAAATCACGCGTTCGCGTGATTGACGCGGACGCGTGGGAGGTGTTTTTTGCAACTGACGCGAACGCTTTAGCGATGCGGTCGCGTCACACGCCTTCCTCTTTTTTTTTATATATGCAGGTATGCAATTATGCAGTATGCAATGCTAATGCAAATGCTATGAATAACATCCAGGTTCAATAATATAACATAAAATCAAACAGTACGAAATAAAATTTGAAAAAGAAACGACCATACCATGGTGGGTTGTCTCCCACCTAGCACTTTCAGTTAAAGTCCTTAAGTTGGACATTGGATGAGCTTCCTGTTATGGTGGCTTATGCTTAAATTCATCAAAAAATCTCCACCAATGTTTGGAATGCCAACAGCCTCCGGGGTCCAAAACTAGGCATGTGAAGTCTTTGAGTAGCTTCAAACACGTTCTCAAGCTCCCGAGGTGACAAATGTCAGAATAGATTCCAGGATCCTAAACTTTGCTTTTAAATCCGCCTTTGTCTTGATCTATATTCTTCGATCCGGGCGGTTTAGAAATTGTATTCTCACCAAGATGACCAAACGTCTTCCGAGATCCATTCAATTGAACTTGATACCAATCCTTGCACTTCGAATTGAAGCGTGGAACCTAATTGAATCTTGTACACCAGCTCTGAGTACGAGCCATTTCCCTCTTACTCTTAAAGCCGCAGAGAGCTCTAAGCTGGCCATCTGTTTCAAGCAAACCATATTCAAGTGGAAAAGTAAAGATAAAGGTTAAGGATTGTACCCACTTGAAGCTTGTATCAGGTGGTAATGGCCTTGGGATAGGTGTTTCCAGTGGTTCTGTAAGTTCTACTCCCTTGTAATCTTATGCGAATTCCTCCACTTCTTTGCAAACTTCTTCAAATGCAACCACGTCTTGACCAAAGTCTTCGATATCTTCCTCATCACTCAAGTCATAAGTCGGAGGTCGAGAAAAATCTACCTCGACATCATCTTCGTATTTGCTTGGATAAGTTTCTTCAATCTCATAGAATTCACGTGCGGATGCGAGTTCATTACTAGGAGAACTTGACTTGAGACTATCATCATCAAGGAAACTTGCGTCTTGGGTGATTCCGTCTAGTTCTTCATGAAATACCTGCTTTGGGGGTTGTGCAATATCCTCCTTAGCATCAATTGTAACGTCCTTGACGGAATTTTTCACAACTCTGGATTCCCATGGAGGTTTAGCATCTCCTAAATCTTCAATCAGTACTTCTTCTTTTTGGATAATTTGAGCTTCCTCCAATTGTTCCAGAATAAAGTTATGCTCATTACTGCCCACTGGGGTTTCTAGTGTCTCCTTCATGCTACGTTTGTCATTCGATTCTCCACATAAGACTCTTGGAGTTTCTTGAGTGTCTAAACGTCTGGAAGATAATTGTTTTATTGCTTGCTTCAGCTGATGAAGGGTTGTATGAAGTTGATCTACTGTTTTCTTGAGGCGAGCCTGTGATTCTCGAGGTGATGAATATGGACATGGTACATAGGGAAGTGGTGGTGTTTGGGAGTAATTGGATTGGAATTGGGGTAAATAAGGATCATACGGTAGTGAATGATGAAAAAGAGCTTTTGAGTGTGGTGGTTCAAAGTTATGTTGAGAGGATGGTCTATAGGCACAGGGTGTGGTTTGTTGGTAGTTACATGGTTGTCCACCATATCTATTAGCTTGGTATGCATTGTAAAGTGGTCCTCGTCTGTGATACTGTGGAGGGTGTTGCTGCCTAAAGGGTTGATCAAGTCGTCTTGGCTCCATTCATCTTTGATTGATTTGACCTTGATGCATGTTCCTGCTATAACTTCCATTCCCTTCAACAATATTAGAATCAAACTCAAAGCGAGAGGGGTGAGAATTCATAGTAGCTAATGGAAATAAAAGGAGAAAACAAAAACAAATAAACAAATAAAAGAAAAATATTTACAATAACCAATAATAAGGCACACGTTTGCAGTTCCCTGGCAACGGCGCCATTTTGAAGAGAGAACTTTTGCGTGTCTAGAATTCAGAGTAAATTCCCGTTGCAAGTATAGCTTCTAAACCAACAAAAGTCCTTTCTTACAAACGTTTTGGTTGTCACAAGTAACAAACCCCTTTAGAATTGATAACCGAAGTATTTAAACCTCGGGTCGTCTTCTCAAGGAACTGCAGGGAGGTATGTTCTTATTATTGGTTATGAGTTTTGTAAATTGGGGTTTTGAAAGTAAGGAACAGGTAATTTAATTGAAAAATAAAATAAATAAATAACTGTAAAATAAACTCTTGGCAAGGTATGAAAATTCGGAAGTCCTATCCTAGTTATCCTTATCAATGGTGATGAGAATTATATTTTTCTCTCCACTAAATCAACCTCTAACTATGAAAGTAAGTCGAGCGGATAAATCAATTTAACACCTAAAGTCCTAGTCAATTCCTAAGGAAAGACTAGAGTTATAGGGAATTAAATCAATCAGCAAAGATAATAATTATCAATCACGATGAGTTTGACAACTCAAGAGTTACCAATTAATCAACCAAAGCCAAAAGGGGAAATTCTAAATTATTCATATAATTGAAGGAAAGCAATCATAATTCTGAAATACCTCAAATTATATTAAATAGAAAATCAAATCTAAACATGAATGGTTCATAAGCCAAATTGGCAACAAAAGTAATTAAAGGAAAGCATTAAAGTATCTGAAAGTAAAAGGGAAATATAAAGTAAAAGGAATATTGAACCTGATAAAGAGTTGAAATTCTAAATTGAAATAATAAGAAATCCTAATCCTAAAACCTAAGAGAGAGGAGAGAACCTCTCTCTAAAAACTACATCTAATTCATCAAAAGTGAATAATTGAAGACATTCTTATGAATGGATGCATTCCCCCACTTTATAACCTCTAATCTGTGCTTTCTGGACTTGGATCTGGGCCAAAAAGGGTTTCAAAAATCGCTGGGGGCGTTTTTTGCAGTTTCTAGTGCGTGGCATCTGTCACACGTCGACGTGGGTCACGCGGTCGCGTCATCTGGAGTTTTCGTTATCACGCGTTCGCTTCGGTCATGCGTCCGCGTCATCTGTGTTCTGCTTAAGGCGCGCGTCCGCGTCAGTCACATATTCGCGTCGCTGCCTTTTCGCGCTGGGCATGCGACCGCGTCGTCCATGCGTTCGCGTCGCTGCTAGTTTTTTCAAAAACTCCATTTTGTACTTTCCTTCCAGTTTTGTATGTTTCCTTTCCATCCTTTAAGTCATTCCTGCCTTAGAAGATATGAAACTACTCAACACACAAACCACGACATCGAATGGTAATAAAGGGTAATTAAAATAATTATTTTTAAAGCATAGGAAGCATGTTTTTCACATATATCACATAATAAGGAAGGGAAAGTAAAACCATGCAATTTACATGAATAAGTGGGTGAAGGATTGAATAAATCACTTAAAATGAGAACAATATATATCATAAAATATGGGTTTATCAACATATCTTCAGTAGGTTTGGTGTCTCTAGAGTACTAATCAGTGATGGAGGCACTCATTTCTGTAATAAACAGTTTTACTCTGCTATGATTCGATATGGAATTAGCCACAAAGTAGCAACTCCATATCATCCACAGACAAATGGGCAAGCTGAAGTCTCTGATAGAGAACTAAAAAGAATCCTGGAACGGACTGTAATTGCCCGTAGAAGGGATTGGGAAAAACGCTTGGATGATGCTCTGTGGGCATACAGAACAGCATTCAAGACTCCTATAGGAACCTCTCCATACCAGCTTGTGTATGGCAAGTCCTGTCATCTGCCCGTGGAACTGGAGCATAAGGCCTACTGGGCAACCAGATTCCTAAACCTGGATGCTAAGTTAGCTGGAGAGAAGAGATTACTCCAGTTAAATGAGCTAGAGGAATTCAGACTCAATGCTTTCGAAAATGCAAAAATTTACAAAGAGAAAGCAAAAAGGTGGCATGATAAGAAACTGTCATCCAGAGTCTTTGAACCAGGATAGAAGGTTCTACTGTTTAACTCTAGGCTCAGATTATTCCCCAGGAAATTAAAATCCCGGTGGAGGGAACCATATGTGATTACAAGTGTGTCACCATATGGCTATGTGGTGCTTCAAGATAGTGATTCTAATAAGAAGTTCATTGTTAATGGACAGAGAATCAAGCATTATCTTGAAGGCAATGTTGAGCAAGAATGCTCAAAGCTGAGACTAGATTAAAAGCTCAGTAAGGTCCAGCTAAAGACAATAAAGAAGCACTTATTGCGAGGCAACCCAATGTTATTTAATTTTATCTATTTATTTTCTATTGTTATTTTATGTTTTCTTTAGGTTGATGATCATGTGAAGTCACAAAAACAATTGAAAAATAAAAAAAAATAGAATGAAAAACAGCATTAAAAACAGCTCACCCTGGAGGAAGAGCTTACTGGCGTTTAAACGCCAGTAAGAAGCATCAGACTGGCGTTTAACGCCAGAAAGAAGCACCAGACTGGCATTAAACACCAGAAACAAGCATCAACTTAGCGTTAAACGCCAAGAAAGGGAGAAAAACTGGCATTAAACGCCAGAAACAAGCAGCAGTCTGGCGTTAAACGCCAAGATTGCACTCTAAGGGCGTTTTACACGCCTAAATGGAGCAGGGATGATAAGTCCTTAACCCCTCAGGATCTGTGGACCCCACAGGATCCCCACCTACCTCAACTCACTCTCTCTCTTCTTTACACCTTTTCATAACACTTTTTCCCAAATACCCTTCACCAATCACATCTATATCTCTTCCCCAAATACCCTTCACCAATCACCTCATTCACTCTCCCCCAAAACCCCATCTACCTTCAAATTCAAAACCCTTCTTCCCTCCCAAACCCAACCCCAAATACACGAACCTAACCCCCCCTGCTCCTATATATACCCCTCATTCCTCCTTGAATTTCACACATCACAAACACCTTATACCCCCTTGGCCGAATTCACCCTCTCCCTCCATCTCCTCCATTCTTTCTTCTTTGCTCGAGGACGAGCAAACCTTTTAATGTGGTAAAAGCATTGCTTTTTGTTTTTTCATAACCATTTATGGCACCTAAGGCCAGAGAAACCTCTAGAAAGAGGAAAGGGAAGGCAAAAGCTTCCACCTCTGAGTCATGGGAGATGAAAAGATTCATCTCACAAGCCCATCACTAAGAAAAGGATGGAGCAAACAAGAGAACCCACCTATGGACCTCAACAAGAGCATGAGGAAATTCCTCATCATGAAATCCCTGAGATGCCTCAAGGGATACACTTTCCTCCACAAAACTATTGGGAGCAAATTAACACCTCCCTAGGAGAACTAAGTTCCAACATGGGACACCTAAGGGTGGAGCACCAAGAGCGTTTCATCCTCCTCCATGAAATTAGAGAAGATCAAAGAGCTATGAGGGAGGAGCAACAAAGGCAAGGAAGAGACATTGAGGAGCTAAAGCATTCCATAAGAACTTCAAGAGGAAGAACTAGCCGCCCTCACTAAGGTGGACCCGTTCCTTAATCTTCTTGCTCTTATTTTTCTGTTTTTCGTTAACTATGCTTTATGTTTATTTAGGTTTGTGTCTTTATTACATGATCATTAGTGTCTAGTGTCTATGTCTTAAGGCTATTAATGTCCTATGAATCCATCACCTTTCTTAAATGAAAAATGTTTTTAATCACAAAAGAACAAGAAGTACATGATTTTAAATTCATCCTTGAAATTAGTTTAATTATTTTGATGTGGTGACAATACCTTTTGTTTTCTGAATGAATGCTTGAACAGTGCAAATTTTTGAATTTTTTGTTTATGAATGTTAAAATTGATGGCTCTTGAAAGAATAATGAAAAAGGAGAAATGTTATTGATAATCTGAAAAATCATAAAATTGATTCTTGAAGCAAGAAAAAGCAGTGAAAAAAGCAAAAGCTTGCGAAAAAAATGGCGAAAAAAAAGAAGAAAGAAAAAGAAAAAGCAAGCAGAAAAAACCAAGAGCTCTTTAAACAAAAAGGCAAGAGAAAAAGCCAGTAACCCTTTAAACCAAAAGGCAAGGGTAAAAAGGATCCAAGGCTTTGAGCATTAATGGATAGGAGGGCCTAAAGGAATAAAATCCTGGCCTAAGCGGCTAAACCAAGCTGTCCCTAACCATGTGCTTGTGGCGTGAAGGTATCAAGTGAAAAGCTTGAGACTGAGCGGTTAAAGTCGTGATCCAAAGCAAAAAGAGTGTGCTTAAGAACCCTGGACACCTCTAATTGGGGACTCTAGCAAAGATGAGTTACAATCTGAAAAGGTTCACCCAGTTATGTGTCTGTGGAATTTATGTATCCGGTGGTAATACTGGAAAACAAAGTGCTTAGGGCCACGGCCAAGACTCATAAAGTAGCTGTGTTCAAGAATCAACATACTGAACTAGGAGAATCAATAACACTATATAAATTCTGAGTTCCTATAGATGTCAATCATTCTGAACTTCAAAGGATAAAGTGAGATGCCAAAACTGTTCAGAGGCAAAAAACTACTAGTCTCACTCATCTAATTGGAGCTAAGTTTCATTGATATTTTGGAATTTATAGTATATTCTCTTCTTTTCATCCTATTTGATTTTCAGTTGCTTGGGGACAAGCAACAATTTAACTTTGGTGTTGTGATGAGCGGATAATTTATACGCTTTTTGGCACTGTTTTTAGGTAGTTTTTAGTATAATTTAATTAGTTTTTACTATGTTTTTATTAGTTTTTATGAAAAATTTACATTTCTAGACTTTACTATAAGTTTGTGTGTTTTTCTATGATTTCAGGTATTTTCTGGCTAAAATTGAGGGACCTGAGCAAAAATCTGATTCAGAGGCTGAAAAAGGACTGCAGATGCTGTTTGATTCTGACCTCCCTTCACTCGAAATGAATTTTCTGGAGCTACAAAAACCTAATTGGTGCGCTCTCAATTGAGTTGGAAAGTAGACATTCAGGGCTTTCCAGAAATATATAATAGTCCATACTTTGCCCGAGTTTTGACGACGCAAACTGGCGTTTAAACGCCAACTTCCTACCCTATTCTGAAGTTAAATGCCAGAAACAGATTACAAACCAGAGTTAAACGCCATAAACAGGCTGCAACCTGGCGTTTAACTCCAAGAGAAGCCTCTACACATGTAAAGCTCAATGCTCAGCCCAACCACACACCAAGTGGGCCCTGGAAGTGGATTTCTGCACTATCTATCTTAGTTTACTCATTTTCTGTAAACCTAGGTCACTAGTTTAGTATAAAAACTACTTTTAGAGACTTACTATGTATCTCATGACATTTTTACACTTCACATTGTATTTCTGATGGCATGAGTCTCTAAACCCCATGGTTGGGGGTGAGGAGCTCTGTTGTGTTTCGATGAATTAATGCAATTACTACTGTTTTTCATTCAATCACGCTTGTTCCTATTCTAAGATATTCACTCGCACTTCACCCTGATGAATGTGATGATCCATGACACTCATCATCATTCTCACCTATGAACGTGTGCCTGACAACCACCTCCGTTCTATCTGCACTAGCTTGAGTGTGTATCTCTTAGCCTCCTGGTTCACGATTAGAGTCTTCGTGGTATAGGCTAGAATTATTGGCGGCCATTCCTAAGATTCGGAAAGTCTAAACCTTGTCTGTGGTATTCTGAGTAGGATCTGGGAAGGGATGACTGTGATGAGCTTAAAACTCGCGAGTGTTGGGCGTAGTGACAGACGCAAAAGAATCAATGGATTCTATTCCAACATGAGTGAGAACCGACAGATGATTAGTGACAGCGCATTTAGACCATTTTCACTGAGAGGATGGATGGTAGCCATTGACAATGGTGATCCACCAACATACAGCTTGCCATGGAAGGAGACCTGCGTGCGTATAGAAGAAGACAGTAGGAAAGCAGAGATTCAGAAGACAGAGCATCTCCAAAACCTCAAAATGTTCTAAATTACTGCATAACAAGTATTATTTATTTTATGTTAATTGCTTTTTATAAACCCAACCATTTTTATTATTAATTTCCTAACTAAGAACTACAAAATAACCATAGCTTGCTTCAAGCCGACAATCTTAGTGGGATCGACCCTTACTCACGTAAGGTAATACTTGGACGACCTAGTGCACTTGCTGGTTAGTGGTACGAGTTGTGAAAAGCGTGATTTACAATTCGTGCACCACACACTCTATTCACCCACGGATATAGTGCCAGGCACACTCGCATGCGTAACCCAAGGATATAGTGCCTGGCCCACTCTTGCAGCAAAAAAGATTATTAATCATAGTTCAATTCCAAGGACATAATACCCTGCATATTATCATACTTAACCCAAGGATATAGTGCCTGGCACACTCTCAACATTCATAAGGATCATTCAAAGGAAAACCCAACTTAAACCCCTAGGACCTTTCCCATATTGCAATGCTACAAAATAAGCCCAAGAGTCTTAAAATGGTGTTATAGAAGCTTACAACCTTGTCGAGAAGGTGAAATAGTTAAAAACAAAGTTTAAAATTATGAAACAGGGCGTGTGCGTTCACACAGGGGTGTGCGTGCGCACACCCAGGAAGATTTTGAAAGTGTGCGTATGCACAGGTGTGTGCGTACGCACAGGTACTAAAATTTATAAAGTCTGTTCACTCGCACAAGCTGTGCGAGCGCCCCTAACAGACGTCCCTTCCCGACTAGTGCGTGCGCACAAGGCTGTGCGTCCGCACAACCTATGCTAGCGCTGCTACCAGAGCCCTTTTCCCTGCCTGTGCGTACGCACAGGTCTGTGCGTCTGCACAAAATAACATTTTTGCAGGGTTATGCGTGCGCACAAGGCTGTGCGTGCGCACATATCAGAAATCCTGAAATTCTGCAACTTTGCAGAATTTCAGATTTTCAACACCAACTTTGAATGATCATAACATCCTCTACAAAATTCCAAATTTTGCAAACTTTATATCAAATCGAAGGGTTTTCAGTAATCTTCAAATATAAACCAAATTCAACAAATTTTGAAAACCGAGGCAAAAGTTATGATTAGACTAAGTTCACCAAAAATCCATTTTTACCCAAAATCTCACAAACTCAATTTTTAACCAAACCTCAATCCAATACCAACTCAATCACATATCAACCAAACCAAAATAGTCCAAGATTCATACAAACACTACCTCAACCATTTTCTCACTCACACAACCTTCTAAACCATTCAACAATTCTAAATCCAACCTAATTCACATTCTTCAAATTTCCATTTACCTTATTAACATCAACATGACTTCTCACCACTTCCATCATTATTCAACTATACCACATCCAACATTTAATATCTCAAATTATCAACCCCTTCAACACTCATCAATCCAAACAACAAATATAAAACACTATAATCAATCTTCCACCAACACCTTCACCAATCATCATTCTTTCACTTTCAATCTTCATCAACAACCTCACTCATGCTTTGTACCAATAATCAACAATATATATTCATTCAAAATTCAATAAACCTCATACCTCAATATCATTATTTAACAACATTTACAACATCAATTCATCAAGCATCATCTACCAACCAACATCAACAACCACTATAAATCCTCATCAATTCCAACAATTTTATCACCAAACAATAACTAACATTTACCAACATCATAATACATCATTAGCACCAATGATCCTCAATAATTACCATCATCATACATATACCACAATAACCACATATCCAATTCAATCTTATCATATGGTCCACTAGCCTAAGTGTCCATGAACATTACATATTACATAAAAGAAACCGAAACCATACCATGGCTGATTTCCAAATGCACCAAACACCAAAACGAAGCTACCAAGCCTGATCCAAGGCCTCAACCAACTCCAACAAACACCAAAGCTCAAACTAACAACACATATATATACCAACATCAAAACCTAAGATACACAAAGCAACTAAACACAAGGGTTTAGTGAAACCTTACCTTACCCAATGTGATTAGGGGTAAAATCCAACATTTACATGCTACTAGAGATCACCTAAACAACTAAAACCACAAAATCTACTCAAAAACCAAACATAAAAATGCGCCGAAACTAGGGCACAAAAATGGGAAGTGAGACGCGATTTCTTACCAGGTTTCTTTCAATAGAAATGTAGAGCTCGACAAGAGCTTCGTGTGGCTGCAAATGGCTCGTCAATCGGAGCTCCGGATCAAAAGTTATTGCTTCCGGAAGATGGAGGTGAATAGTGCACTCTCTCTTCTTCCTCCCTTTTTCTTTTTGGGGAGCAAATGAGCTGAAAAGCTCATTAAAAGAGCTTATATATGTTGGACCTTGGGCCCGGTTTGGACCCGGTTCAACCCGTTAGTGTTTTTGGTCCGTTTGACCTGCTTGATGAGCGGATAATTTATACGCTTTTTTGCATTATTTTTAGTATGTTTTTAGTAGGATCTAGTTGCTTTTAGGGATGTTTTTATTAGTTTTTATGTTAAGTTCACATTTCTGGACTTTACTATAAGTTTGTGTATTTTTCTGTGATTTCAGGTATTTTCTGGCTGAAATTGAGGGACTAGAGCAAAAATCAGATTCAGAGGTTGAAAAAGGACTGCTGATGCTGTTGGATTCTGACCTCTCTACACTCAAAGTGGATTTTCTGGAGCTATAGAACTTCAAATGGCGCGTTTCCAATTGCGTTGGAAAATAGACATCCAGGGCTTTCCAATAATATATAATAGTTCATACTTTGCCCGAGTTTAGACGACGCAAAAGGGCGTTGAACGCCAGTTCTATGCTGCAGTCTGGAGTTAAACGCCAGAAACACGTCACGAACCAGAGTTGAACGCCAAAAACACGTTACAACTTGGCGTTCAACTCCAAAAATGACCTCTCCACGTATAAACTTCAAGCTCAGCCCAAGCACACACCAAGTGGGCCCCGGAAGTGGATTTCTACATCAATTACTTACTTTTGTAAATCCTAGTAGCTAGTCTAGTATAAATAGGACTTTTTACTATTGTATTTAGGTCTTTTGGACCATCTTATGATTTTTAGTTCATCTTTGGATCATATTGATCACGTTTGGGGGCTGGCCATTCGGCCATGCCTGAACCTTCATCACTTATGTATTTTCAACAGTAGAGTTTCTGCACTCCATAGATTAAGGTGTGGAGCTCTGCTGTTCCTCATGATTTAATGCAAAGTACTACTGTTTTTCTATTCAATTCAACTTATTCCGCTTCTAAGATATCCATTCGCACCCAAGAACATGATGAATGTGATGATTATGTGATGCTCATCATCATTCTCACTTATGAACGCGTGCCTGACAAACACTTCCGTTCTACATGCAAACAAGCTAGAATGAGTATCTCTTAGATATCTAATACAGAGGATCGAGTCCGAGATATTAGAATCTTCGTGGTATAAGTTAGAACCCATGGATGGCCATTCTTGAGATCCGAAAAGTCTAAACCTTGTCTGTGGTATTCCGAGTAGGATCTGAGAAGGGATGGCTGTGACGAACTTCAAACTCGCGAGTGCTGGGCGTAGTGACAGACGCAAAAGGAGGGTGAATCCTATTCCAGTATGATTGAGAACCTCCAGATGATTAGCCGTGCCGTGACAGAGCATTTGGACCATTTTCACAGAGAGGATGGGATGTAGCCATTGACAACGGTGATGTCCTACATAAAGCTTGCCATAGAAAGGAGTAAGATTGATTGGATAAAGACAGCAGGAAAGCAGAGGTTCAGAGGAATGAAAGCATCTCTATACGCTTATCTGAAATTCTCACCAATGACATACATAAGTATCTTTATCTTTATTTTATGTTTATTTATTATTATTATTCGAAAACTCCATAACCATTTAATATCCGCCTGACTGAGATTTACAAGATGACCATAGCTTGCTTCATACCAACAATCTCCATGGGATCGACCTTTACTCACGTAAGGTTTATTACTTGGACGACCCAGTGCACTTGCTGGTTAGTTGTGCGAAGTTGTGAAGTTATGTTTGGACCATG
Organism: Arachis hypogaea; assembly: GCF_003086295.3. NCBI lineage: Eukaryota > Viridiplantae > Streptophyta > Magnoliopsida > Fabales > Fabaceae > Arachis > Arachis hypogaea. Next base: position 64,112,992 of record NC_092047.1, read on the forward strand.
GTATTGTGCACCAGGTTTTGGCGCCATTGCCAGGGAGAGAACGAACAACAAATTTTACAACCTGAGTAACAATTTCGCATTACCACTGCTTTAGGCCAAAACCTTTAAGATTAGTGTTTGGTTTTCGATTCTAAATTATTTTTATCCTTTCAAAACAATAAATCAGTTTTCAAAATATTATTTTCCAAACTACGCGGTACGGGATAGACTAGAGCCGATACTGCCAGCTTAAGCGCCAGTACGCATTTTCACAGAAACTTTTTCGAAAGAAAATACATTTTCCAACTCAGAAAAATTCACTGAAATCAAATTTCACATTTATATTTTCAAATTAAAACTTCTAAATTTTGAATCTATTCCGAGCACTAAAATTACTTTATTAAAACGGTTTTACATGAAAACGCAGGTTCTTACATCCTCCCCTCCTTAAAAAGATTTTTGTCCCCGAAAATTTGAGTTACACGATATATCCCCATCAAAGCGTCCTGTCGTGTCGATGTTCCCTCTCGCCTTCCGCTGCGTCACTCTGATATCGTCATCAAGAACCCGAACTTCCTTTAAACAAATACTGATGTTTGTAACATTTTTCAAAACCTTCAAAACAAGTTTATTATAAACTAGCTCATTGTGAAAACTTTTTCAAAAGAGTAAAAAAAATCATTTGCTCGAAAGTCAATTACCTTAAATCACGATTTTCTTAAATAAAAGCTTTTCAATTTGAATCTTTTTCGATAAGATAAATTGGACACCTTTACAAATGAACAAAATCAGAAAACTCACTTCTCTTTTTAAACGATATCATTCAAACCAAGAATTTTCCCGATGTAGTTTCAAAACTGAATCATTTAAACCAAAGTTCCAAACCAAATTTCAAAATCATTTTAACCCTTAAAACTTTTTCAACATGGTTCAAGACTACACCAATTAGAAATTAAAAATCATAAGTAAAAACCACAAAAGAAACAGTCGGCATTCCTCTTGCCGCCAGTGTTGAGCCTCACCCATCAACTGATACGCCGCAACTCCATGAACTAGTTTTCCGGAACATGTTGAGCTCGTAACGCATAGGCTAGGTTAGCCATCCTCACTACCTCTCTGTTAACGTGATCGACCTCATCCGTGAGTTGCCATTCGGGTTTCCTTTCCACACTAAACAGTCGATATCAAGGTGATCAGTCTCAATATCAAAAGTCTAGTGCTTCAATTATCCCAAAAAGACACTAAAAAACAAGCATGCTATGAAATATCAAGTAGATAACCTAGATAGCATGAAAGAAAAATGACCCAGAGTGTGCAACGAAGCACAATCGGTCCATCCTTCAGGCTCACCAGGACGAACCGCTCTGATACCACTAAATGTAACACCTCAATTACCCTGAGCCTTACCTCTAGCCGTAAAGCAAAGGTTAATCAGAGGTTACGACAGTCCTAAGGCTTATACGTATTTATATATATAGAAGGAAATAATATAATCTAGAAGCCTGATGAAGGATATAGCTCAAGGACAAAGTTACAAAAGCGGGAAACGTTCACACGAAGCTAACGCATATGATACAAGGTAAGGGAATAAAACATATATAAATATAAGAATATAATAATCATAGAGAACTAGCTGCAGCTTGCGGAGTTTAAGCCGACAAGTTACAAATAGAAGGATACAGAGTTCTAGAATTAAAACAGCTTATACAACCTATCTCTCAAATAAGCCTCTAAGGCTATAAAGATAAATATACAAAAGGTGAGAGACTACTATGACGAAAGTAATATAGAAATAAACAAGGAACAAACCATACTCCGCTCTGTCACCATATCCGTAATCTCACCGACGTAGATTACAACCTGCATCTAAAAAAACAACAACAAAGTATGGAATGAGAACCGGAGGTTCTCAGTATGGTAACAGTGCCCAATGATGTAAGATGTAAGGCTTCGGGACACCGAAGGCAATTCTAGAACTTCACATCACATAATGATATTCAAGCTTAGAACAAAATAAATAAAAGAACTTAAACCATAAACTAGGGTTATCTAAACTTAGGGGGATTCTAACTAACACTAATCACACTGTTGTATCCCATCGCCACCGCCTACCTAACCTCCTTAGCACCAGACAATCACAATTAATGAAAACAAATAAAACACAAGTAGAAGCATATAAAGCAAGTAGTTCAAGTAAGCAAATAGGCATGTTATACAATTAGGCAAACTTACGTAATCAAAGCAAACAAGCACATAAAAGATGCATATGATGAATGCCTATCCTATTGGCTCGTGATATAACTTGTCGGTCCATAAATTCCAACCCGACAAATGCTTTCGGATGTCGCTTTTCTGCCGCACCCACGAATATAGTGTCGGGCACACTCTATTGACCCACGGATATTGTGCCGGGCAGACTTTATTTACCCACAGATATAGTGCCGGGCACACTCGCATGCATAACCCAAGGATATAGTGCCTGGCCCACTCTTGCAGTAGAAAAGATTATTAATCATAGTTCAATTCCAAGGACATAATACCCTGCAAACTATCATACTTAACCCAAGGATATAGTGCCTGAAACACTCTCAACATTCATCAGGATCATTCATCCCTTTTTGAGTCTTCAACTCATCATAACCATCATCAATTAATCACTTCCATTCCGAGCTCATTAGTTCATCAATTTCCCAATTTATTGTCAACAATCACCATATGCACCACTCTTCCTTCTCTCTCAACTAACTCATCCGCAATATACCAGAAACCTAAACCTCCGTTTGCTAACTTTTCAAAGGAAAACCCAACTTAAACCCCTAGGACCTTTCTAATATTGCAACACTCCAAAATAAGCCCAAGAGTCTTAAAATGGTATTATAGAACCATACAACCTTGTCAAAAAGGTGAAATAGTTGAAAACAAAGTTTAAAATTATGAAACAGGGCGTGTGCGTCTACACAGGGGAGTGCTTGCACACACCCAGGAAGATTTTGAAAGTGTGCGTACGCAACGGGGTGTGCGTACGCACAGGTAATAAAATTTATAAAGTCTGTTCACTCGCACAAGCTGTGCGAGCGCCCCTAACAGACGTCCCTTCCCGACTTGTGCGTGCGCATAGGGATGTGTGTCCGCACAGGTCGTAATTCTTCATTGATGTGCGCGTGCACAATCTATGCTAGCGCTGCTACCAAAGCCCTTTCGCCTGCCTGTGCATACGCACAGGTTTGTGCGTCCGCACAGAATAACATTTTTGCATTGTTATGCATGCGCACAAGGCTGTGCGTGCGCACATATCAGAAATCCTGAAATTCTGCAACTTTGCAGAATTTCAGATTTTCAACACCAACTTTGAATGATCATAACTTCCTCTACAAAATTCCAAATTTTGCAAACTTTATATAAAATCGAAGGGTTTTCAATAATCTTCAACTATAAACCATGTTCAACAAAATTTGAAAACCGATGCAAAAGTTATGATCAGACTAAGTTCACCAAATATCCATTTTTACCCAAAATCTCATAAACTCAATTTTTAACCAAACCTCAATCCAATACCAACTCAATCACATATCAACCAAACCAAAATAGTCCAAGATTCATACAAACACTACCTCAACCATTTTCTCACTCACACAACCTTCTAAACCATTCAACAATTCTAACTCCAACCTAATTCACATTCTTCAAATTTCCATTAACCTTATTAACATCAACATGACTTCTCACCACTTCCATCATTATTCAACTATACCACATCCAACATTTAATATCTCAAATTATCAACCCCGTCAACACTCATCAATCCAAACATAAAATATAAAACACTATAATCAATCTTCCACCAACACCTTCACCAATCATCATTCTTTCACTATCAATCTTCATCAACAATCTCATTGATGCTTTGTACCAATAATCAACAATATACATTCATTCAAAATTCAATATACCTCATACCTCAATATCATTATTTAACAATATTTACAACATCAATTCATCAAGCATCATCAACCAACCAACATCAATAACCACTATAAATCCTCATCAATTCCATTAATTTATCACCAAACAATAACTAACATTTACCAACATCATAATACATCATTAGCACCAATGATCCTCAACAATTACCATCATCATACATATACCACAACAACCACATATCCAATTCAATCCTATCCTATGGGCCACTAGCCTAAGTGTCCATGAACATTACATATTACATAAAAGAAACCAAAACCATACCTTGGCCGATTTCCAAACGCACCAAACACCAAAATGAAGCCACCAAGCTTGATCCAAGGCCTCAACCAACTCCAACAAACACCAAAGCTCAAACTAACAACACATATATATACCAACATCAAAACCTAAGATACACAAAGCAACTAAACACAAGGGTTTAGTGAAACTTTACCTTACCCAACATGATTAGGGGTAAAATTCAACATTTACTCGCTACTAGAGATCACCTAAACAACCAAAACCACAAAATCTACTCAAAAACCAAACATAAAAACGCGCAGAACCTAGGGCACGAAACTGGGAAGTGAGACGCGATTTTTTACCAAGTTTCTTTGATAAAAACATAGATCTCGACAAGAGCTTCGCGTGGTCACAAACGGCTCGTCAATCGGAGCTCCGGATCAAAAGTTATGGCTTCCGAAAGATGGAGGTGAATAGTGCACTCTCTATTCTTCCTCCCTTCCCTCTTACCAGCGCCCCTTTCTCTTTTTGGGGAGCAAATGAGCTGAAAAACTCATTAAAGGAGTTTATATATGTTGGACCTTGGGACTGGTTTGGGCCCGGTCTAACCGTTAGTATTTTTGGTCCGTTTGGCCCACTTTGGGCTAAAACCTTTAAGATTAGTGTCCGGTTTTCGATTCTAAATTATTTTTATCCTTTCAAAACAATAAATCACTTTTCAAAATATTATTTTCCAAACTACGCGGTACTGGATAGACTAGAGCCGGTACTGCCAGCTTAAGCGCCAGTACGCATTTTCACAGAAACTTTTCGAAAGAAAATACATTTTCCAACTCAGAAAAATTCACTGAAATCAAATTTCACATTTATATTTTCAAATTAAAACTTCTAAATTTTGAATCTATTCTGGGCACTAAATTACTTTATTAAAACGGTTTTACGTGAAAACGCAGGTTCTTACACTCGACAGGCGACGGTGCGGTACCAAGTCACAGACCCTTTCTCCCTTTCCTAATGGTGACAGCAGCGCTCAATCGTGGTGTACTCCTCCACGTACGGTGACGGCGCGGTGCTCTCCTTGACGAGCGCGGTGCTCAATCGCGAGAAACCCCTCTCCCTTCTCTTCACCTTCTCGTTCTTCCTTTGTTCCTCCGTTTCTAAGTATTTGAGAAGACTGATTTTGATATTCTCTGAATTAATTCATTACAGTTTAGTTAGATTTTTACTTTTTAGTTAGTAAATTATTTTGCTGTTCTCTGGTTTGTTGGTATGTGATTTCGCTGTTCTACAGATTATTATTACTGTGTATAAAATTTTGTTATATGTATATAAGAGCAAATAAAAATTATAATATAAAGTGCTATAGAGATTATTGAACTGAGACGCTAAAAGTCTGCACAAACATTGTAAACAATCTTGCTGTAAAGGATTAAATTATCGTATCGAGAAGCTGATGAACACATTTGGGGGTTTCGATCTCATTGTTGGCGGCAGCCCTTGCAACAACCTTGCTGGGAGCAATAGGGTAAGCAGGGGGATGGATTAGAGGGCAAAGAATCTTCCCTCCTTTTTTATTACTGGCATATTTTTTACTTGGCTAAGAATATAATGACCACCAACCAATGAACTATGTCTAAAGAAAGAAAGAAAAAAAGAAAAAAAGAAAAAAACTGTTAATGTTCTTTGTAAAATCCAAACATTTTGGAGGTTATCTAACTTGAAAATAGTTTCTACACCCCATTTTTGTTGCCAAAGTAAAGGCAACGGGTTTAAATAAGTTTTCATTTTTCACATTTGTGATTTCATATAGTTTTGGGAGTTGATTGAGAGTATAGTTTGATTATCTGAGTTTTCTACTTACTTTTTTATGTGTGAAGACCATGAGATTTGAGATTCAGTAGAGTTATGTAATTGTATGCTTGACTCATTGAAAGGAATATAATTTAGATGCCATAGTATAATTTTCTTATTGTTATGTAGCAAAAAACTGTATTCAATATTTTTATTTATTTTTAGTTTAAGGGAGTACTTAACCTTTGTGGATGTTAAAAAATAAGTTTCTAAAACTATTTATTTGAGTTAGCTATCATTTTGTGCTTGAAAGTATCATGTTATGCTGAGAAAAATATTATGTTGAGACATCATTTATATTTGAACAAGTTCTTTAATGATTTTTTTCATTTAAAAGTTTAGAATTCTCTACTATATTACTTTTTATTTCTCCTCAACTTTATTTATTTCCGGTATTACTATTTGAGTTTTACTTTCTTTTTTTTTAATTTAATTTTTTCTTACCAAAATCTGAGAATTAGATGAATAATTCTAAACAAAATTGAATGAACCTTGAAAGAGATTTACTTTATAGCTTTGTCAAACAAGATTTATAATTCAGATGAACAAGGTTTAATTGTTACTCAGAAGTACTAAATCTCCTTAGGCTATTATTAAAAGAAATTTTTGGATGACTAATTTTACTAATTAATTCTTTTTTATTTAGTCCTCTTCATAATGGAACTTTTCACTTGCATTTTATTCTATTTTTGCATTTGAAGAGTCAAAAAAAGGCTTTGTACCAATGTCTCGTGATTATTTTATTTTTGGGACGTGCGAGTATTTTATTAGAGTTGAGCCGCTCCCGCTTTTTCAAAGCCAAGAGCTTTAACTACAGATCACTTATATATACACACTAAAAATCTACCATTAATATTAAGACACTTATCATCGTATATGAATATACACCAACTATATATTCAATTAGCTTAATTTGCTTAGCTAGGCTTCATGAATCATGACTGTGGTGCTTCACATGTTACAATGGTTGTAGATTTATACATTATCAAAAAACGTGATTTGCTGGACCATTACAACATGTATGTAAAATGTTATATCTGCATCTTACATTTCTTATTTTTTTTTATTTAGTTTTTATACAGAAGTACCAAAGAAAAGAGAATTACAAATAAAAAAATGAACAGAGAATGGAATAAGGATTGTAATGTTTTTGTTCAAATCTAGATCTTTTATATTCATCAGAATTATTTCATAATTCACTGAGTTAACTAGTTCATATAGAATCGATTATTATTTTTTATTTGTTTGTTCTGTTGGCCACCTTGATTGAGTTAAATAGTTCATAGAGAATAATGTAAATTTTATTCTTTACTCTTTTATAGAGAAAGATTGCTTTAGAGGAGTTTGAGGAACATTGGTGGATATTCTAGGACTTAAAGATTGCAATTTGTTAAGCCATGACTCCGTAAGTTTTATATCTTATGTTGCAACAAACTTCTCTTGGTATGAATGTTGATGAAGCGCTTTCACTCTTGCGATCTAAGCAATCGTCTGCAAATAGTGCACAAAATCCAAACTTCATTCCTTGGCATTTCCTCCATCGATTCATATACCAAATCATGATTAGGTATATGTGTGCTAAATTGTTGTAACACTTGAGTATACATGTTATTGTTAAGCTAATGTTTTGACTATAATTTTTTTGTCTATTTAAATTTGACTGCAGCTTTTTTATTGTTGGATGAGGTTTTCTGAAGAGATAAAGGCAATTCTTGACACAATGGTAAAGCACAAAGTCTTTTTGGTTTCATATAGAAAAATTAGTTTCTTTTTTGTTTAAGTTCATCATCAGAAAATCATGTATTCTGCTTACTTATGTTTATTATTTATTTGACTTGGTAACTTAGCAAGTATGTTAATTGGAACTTCGAAGACCTTTCTATATATATGCAATATATATTATTAGCTTATTCTCCCTATATTGATTAAATTGAATTTAAATATAGTTAGTGTGTCTTATATATCCTTCAATTGTCATATAAATATAATAAGGTAAAAATATATTACTTTAGATATTAAAAAAGAGAACCTAAGAAAAACTTAATAAAGTGTTGCTTAGGTATTAGAAAAAGACAACTGCAAATAAACTTAGATAAGTGTTGCTTTAGGTCTATAAAAAGGTAACTTAAAAGTCTCTGGACAAGTGTTGCTTTAGGTATATGAAAAAACAACTAGAAAAGACTTATATAAGTGTTGCTTTAGGTATATGGAAAAGCAACTTAAAAAAATTTGGACAAGTGTTGCTTTATGTATTAGAAAATACAACTCGTAAAAAGTGTTGCCATAAAACCTTATCTAAAGCATTGTGTTTGGGTCCTTTAAGACAACCCTTTCGTGGAGTTGCTTTTTTCGCAGAAAAGGCAACGCTTTTCGCAGAAAAGGCAACGCTTTTTGAAGGTTGCCATGAAAAGGGTTTCCTTATTATAGGCAACATTTTTAAAGGGTTGCCTCAGCCCAAATTTGTTGTAGTGATATTCAACCTCTGAGGCAGAAAGAATTTGGTTAAGAATTTGCTAACAAATCTGTCCAAGTTGCTATACTTTCTTTAGGTTGTGTTTCAAGCCATTGACCATCTCGGTCCTCACAGCAAAAGGGAATAACAACAAGCTGTAGACGTCAGCGGGAACCCCATTGGTCTTGATTGTATTACTGGTGCGCAGAAATTGTGATTACACTTTGATTATGTAAAATTCATTGCTCTTTCTTTCCCTGGCAATGGCGCCAAAAACATGATGCCAATACCATGGTTCACAACTTCGCACAACTAACCAGCAAGTGCATTGGGTCATCCAAGTAATACCTTACGTGAGTAAGGGTCGAATCCCACGGAGATTGTTGGTATAAAGCAAGTTATGGTCACCTTGTAAATCTCAGTCAGGCGGATATAAATAGTAATGGGGTTTTCGAAAATAATTAATAAAATAGGGATAGAAATACTTATGTAAATCATTGGTGAAAATTTCAGATAAGCGAATAGAGATGCTTTCGTTCCTCTGAACCTCTGCTTTCCTGCTATCTTCATCCAATCAGTCTTACTCCTTTCCATGGCTGGCTTATGTAATGCATCACATTGTCAATGGTACTTTCGGTCTTCTCTCGGGAAAATGATCCAAATGCCCTGTCACGGTACGGCTAATCGTCTGGAGGCATCACCCTTGTCAATGGTTACATCCTATCCTCTCAGTGAATATGGTCAACGCACCCTGTCACGGCACGGCTATTCATCTGTTGGTTCTCGATCATGCTGGAATAGGATTTACTATCCTTTTGCGTCTATCACTACGCCCAGCAATCGCGAGTTTGAAGCTCGTCACAGTCATTCAGTCATTGAATCCTACTCGGAATACCACAGACAAGGTTTAGACTTTCTGGATTCTCTTGAATGCCGCCATCATTCTAGCTTACACCACGAAGATTCCGATTAAGAGATCTAAGAGATACTCATTCAATCTAATGTAGAACGGAAGTGGTTGTCAGGCACGTGTTCATAGGGAATGATGATGATTGTCACGTTCATCACATTCAGATTGAAGTGCGAATGAATATCTTGGAAGCGAAATAAGATGAATTGAATAGAAAACAGTAGTACTTTGCATTAATCTTTGAGGAACAGCAGAGCTCCACACCTTAATCTATGGAGTGCAGAAACTCTACCGTTGAAGTGTACATAAGTGAATAGAGGGTAAGCATGGCCGAATGGCCAGCCTCCCATGGAGGTCTAGAGATCTAAAAATGATCAAAAGATCAATTCCCCGATGTCTAATACACTAGTAAAAAGTCCTATTTATAATAAACTAGTTACTAGGGTTTACAGAAGTAAGTAATTGATGCATAAATCTACTTCCGGGGCCCACTTGGTGTGTGCTTGGGCTGAGCTTGAGTGTTGCACGTGTAGAGGTCCTCCTTGGAGTTGAACGCCAGTTTTGGTGCCAGTTTGGGCGTTGAACTCCACTTTGCAACTTGTTTCTGGCGCTGGACGCCAGAATTGGGCAGAGAGCTGGCGTTGAATGCCAGTTTGCGTCATCTAAACTGGGCAAAGTATGGACTATTATACATTGCTGGAAAGCCCTGGATGTCTACTTTCCAACGCAATTGTAAGCGCGCCATTTTGAGTTCTGTAGCTCCAGAAAATCCATTTTGAGTGCAGGGATGTCAGAATCCAATAGCATCAGTAGTCCTTCTTCAACCTCTAAATCTGATTTTTGCTCAAGTCCCTCAATTTCAGCCAGAAAATACCTTAAATCACAGAAAAACACCAAACTCATAGTAAAGTCCAGAAATGTGAATTTAACTAAAAACTAATGAAAACATCCTAAAAGTAACTAGATTCTACTAAAAACATACTAAAAACAATGCCAAAAAGCGTATAAATTATCCGCTCATCACAACACCAAACTTAAATTGTTGCTTGTCCCCAAGCAACTGAAAATCAAATAGGATAAAAAGAAGAGAATATACTATAAATTCCAAACTATCAATGAAGTATAGCTCCAATTAAATGAGCGGGACTTATAGCTTTTTGCCTCTTGAATGTTTTGGCATTCACTTTATTCATTGAGTTCAGAATGATTGGCTTCTATAAATGAG